>NC_056739.1:362066299-362068799 GCF_019279795.1 Protopterus annectens
CATTTGAGGTAAGATTTCTCTACATCAACTTTTAAAGTTGAACAATTGCTATACTATTAAGGGAAATTATTTTTGAATACATCAAACACAAGTGAAAGAAACCATTTATATCTGGTCCCAGTCCAGTCAACCTATCCTATACAGTCTGATTAAATAACAGTAAAACTGTGAAACATTTCCATGGTTATACTAAGCTTCTTCCTAAAAAGGTACCCACAATATAAAGAAGTAACAAGTCATGGGGAATTGTAAGCTGTTGGGCACAGAGGTAGAGTTCCTGGGATTTATTACAAATGCTTGCTTGTAAGTAGCTTCTGGCATACTTGCTCGCTGTTGCTTGCTTTAAATGACAGGTTGCCTAACTCACCCTAGCCAGATCCTAGTTATTTATCTAGCTCTACCACCACCTGCCTTTAGTGAACTGCATAGTCCTGCCAGAACCCTAACTGTAACTTTAAAATACCTGCCTGTTTTTTTTCCTAGCAATAACTAGTACTTGAATAACAAAGAAATGCCTAGAATTAAACATCAGAAATAATCAAATTTCTCTGCAAATAATCATAATCATAAGAGCAAAATCAATAAAGCCTGCACAATTTTTTATTTATTTATTCTTTGTTTAGGCATTGCTCCATGACGCTTACATGGATGCAGACATATTGAGATTCAATAAGCTTTGCTGAGTGGTGCACACGTAAGCGCAAACAGGGAAAATTCCATGTCATGAAAATCGCCTCATAAGCAGGTGAATCTCATGCAAATGAGTCAGGTAGAGCAATCCAACAAGCAGAAAGGCATCTGTTCAGACCCATTGTCAGTGACTGTAATGTATGCGGAAAAATTCCATGTGGAGGAGTCTAGACAAAAAAAGGGGATGTAAAATTGTAGAAATGTGGACATAAATCCCCAGAAAATGTTATACTACATGCATATATGAGCAAAACTTTTATTGTGGATGACAGAAAGAGTAAGGTAATAAGTTAAATTAATATATATATGTTTTAATAATCTTAGCATTTTTGAGCTACATGCCACAATGTGCAAACACACTTAATAGAAAATTAAAAAAAAATAGAAAAAAAAAAATTTATAATATGTGACAGAAATGTATTATAGGACCTTGCATCTGGTCCCTACAATGGTGCATTGCTGCTTTTGCTAAAGTGATAGGGCTATGAAGCATGCAGTTTCTAGGCTGTCTGAAAGATATGTATGCAAATGAGGTGGATTTATTGAATAGCAGAAAGGAATAATCATGTCCGCATATCCCCTTCTTGTAGGCACTTAGAACATGTTGATGTTTACACAGGATGTGGCTGACATCAGGGGGTGTGTCCAGTCACTTCTAGGCTCTTTTAAGCTTAGGTGCACATGTTTGCAGAGTGTGCTGCCTGGCTGAGCATGTTCACACAGAATAAATACCCAGGGGAAAGTGATGATGTCAGCAGCAGGTCCTTAAAACCGGATGTATTCGGTTGTTAACTTTGAACTTTGTATAAGCTACGCTGCATGACACGGTGCTGTGTGTAGTGTCACACACTGATATAGGGCCATTAAATGATGTTAATTATATTGTAGGCAGGTGGAATGCATCACAGTTAGCCAATCACACATTTTGCACCTACAGCACAGCTGTAAAAAGTATGCATTCATCCTACATTCTAATTTTCCCCAATACTCTGGACCATTAGAGTACAGACTTCAGAATTTTAACTGAGATAATGCTAGGGCCTGCTGCAGGTCTGCTATAGGGTAGACACGGACATAATTCAAGAACTCACTGAGCTCTGCATTCCTCAACTCAGACCCAGAGCCAGCAGTGGGAGAACCTATCCCAGTGGAAACAAAGGTGTGTGTAGCCCTTAGGATACTAGCTACAGGTACTTTCCAAAGAGCAACTGGGAACACGATGGGGGTCTCACAGGCAAATGCATATAGAATACTCCACCAGTTAATGGATGCCATGCTACCACATGCCAGTGAGCACATATCTTTTTCCCTAATCCCTGATTCGAGGGCCAGCAATATGCAACACTTCTACCGTGTAGCACACTACCCTGAATTACCGGGTGCCATAAATTGCATTCATGTATGCATCAAGGCACCACCTGGTGAGAAGGGTAGATTCTAAGTCGATCACAAGGAGTTCGACTCCATCAACTGCCAGGTCAACACCCAGGGAATTATCCTGAATGCGTGTGCTGGCAGCCCTGGCAGTTATCATGGCTCAGATATCTGCACACATCACAGTTGTGCCAAATGTTTGCTAGGTGGGGGGGGGGTCATCCCATACGGCCATTTACTGGGGAATGCTGGCTATGTTCTGGAACTATGGATGATAACACCCATCAAAAATGAACACACAAACCCATAGAAGAGCACCATACTGAAGCACACTCACAAAGTAGGAACATCATAGAGTGTATGCTTGGGCTTCTGAAGTCACAGTTCCAGTGCCTAGATGTATCTAGTGGAGCCCTGCAGTACTCTCGAGCCACAT
>NC_056739.1:362373799-362471299 GCF_019279795.1 Protopterus annectens
GAGGCACAAAGCATCATTATGAATGTGTATAGGATATCCTGTCAGGATGGCTCTTGTCTGTATGCTGGGTTACCTAGCGTGGATGAACAAATGAGCTCAAGTCTTATTATAGTATGCATAAACAGAAAAACTGGACCCCTTTTTATGAGGAAAATGTGGATGAGTCAGACATTGCCATTTCTTTTCCCCTAAATGAAAACTTTTGTTTTGTATTGCAGTTTTGTTAGACCTTTCCAGAAACGTTTATTTCTGGTAATTTCCATGTTCTAATACCTTTGAATGGAAATACATTAAATATGAATTTTTTGAATTTATGAATATTGAATGGAAATACATACAATAAATGGCTACCTATAAAAGCTACTGTGGCTTTGGAACTTGTGTTTGAAGCTACTATGGATGTGGTATCTTCCCATAATCATTCCATTTATGTTTAACATCCACTAGCCTTCTGAGAAATGTTAGTCATAACCCACAATCAATGCAGACAAGCACAGAGCCACAGTGATCTGTAAACTTTCCTGGGGGTAGCTGGCTCTTTAACAAAAAGCTCTGTGGAGTTTTTTGGTAGCAGCAGGAATGGGAGTCAAACACCATTTTACAGTCATCAGAGGACTCAAGAGTTGGGACTAAATGTTTCAGCCACAGTGCATAACTGGTACCACTGTGAAGATCTGCTTGTATAAAATAATAAAAATTACTGCTGCTGTTGGGCTGCAACTCATTCAGGATTATCTGGGCTGCACCATTTATCTGTGTTTTCTTTTCTTGAAACCCTGACAAGTAATTAAATATTATAAATAGTAAATCATTAACAGTGCACACTGCCTATGGAATAATTATATTTTAATAGAGATTGTAGTCGAAGGTTATAGCTGCAGGTGCTGTACATCTGTCTGCAGTGCTGTACATCTGTCCATGTGAACATTATTCCACTGTTTCACACATCAAAGGTGTTCTCCAGAAGTAACTATCTGTTTGGTGGATAGTCTGTGGGTAAAAGCAAAAGGCAGTTGTCTGATTCTGTGGTTATTGTGGCCCGGTGGGTGCTACGAACAGCATGAACTCTACTTTAGCATTCCACAAAATCAAACCTCAGGAATGTTTGCAAAATGTGGCTATCTTCAGAGGATAGGCATGCGGATTTGCATGGGGCAGTTATATTAAATCTGTGTATATCTCTGAATGCAACAAGCTAAAATTGATTCTTATGGTCACTTTGTCTTTAGTTTTCTTACATTTGGCTTCAAAATCATACAAATTGTGACTTATCCGGGTGTGTGATTTCAAAGTAGAAGTATATTACTGTGGCCAATATGTCTATTTTTATAGGCTCCATAACACAAACCTCTCTCTCTTTCTCTATTTTTTTTTATTTTCTTTATGGGATGGACACATAATTTATACAATCATGAGTATATTTTGATTTTATAACCCTGGAACTAGAACTATTTCTTTATCTCTGAAAGTGATGTTTTTAAGCATTAAAATGTAAATAAAAAAAATGGGGGGGGGGCTCAATTACTGTGAACTGTGAATTGTTACTTGGCACTGAGAAAACAATGAGCAGTATTTCAACTATCTTTGCACCTAAAAGTACAATGCAGCTGTGTGTGTGTTTTTATACGGAAATGTTTTCTGCAAGATAAGAGATGTGAGATAGAAGATGAGAAATTAAGGAGTATGAAGGCTTAAAATTATCGTAATACAAGGTGTTTATATACCTTATGAAAGCAAAGTCAATAAGCTTGAAACAAAATGTTAGCAAATATATTTTGTCGATTGTTTTCAAGAAGTGCAGGTATACCACCCTTGCTCATACCTCTCAGTTGCCTTTAATTTTGCCTCATACGTTTGCTCTGTCTCTTGTATAATGTTTGATTTTATGGTAAATCACTGAGAATTACAATCAAACAACATTGTGAGATATTAGAGATTCATATCTCTTGTTCCAAAAATGCATGTTGTTGATGTGAAACATGTTTTTTTATGTGAATTAGAGTAATTTATTAAAACTGTTCCATATTTCGAACCTTTGTTTCTACTGTTATTTTTGTTTTTGAGCAGCATTCTTGAGTAAACAAATTGCATGATGTGCAGTTGCTCCATTACAAACCATTGAAAATGACAGGGAGACAAGCACTCACATATGTAATGAAAACCAAGTCTGGTAGGTAAATAATTCCATGTGTGGTGCAGGACAGAACAAATGAATCATAATTTTTATTCTGCTTATATGTTCTATTATAACATAATGTGTAAAACTGTGAGTAAGTTATAATATTGTGTTCTTTGATTGCTTTTCTAAACTATCCCTGATGTTTAAGGATGCCAGTGCCTAATTCTGGCTCATCTGGTAGTGCCGTCCCTCTAAACTCAGATCGTCTGGCCTAACTGTTATAGTTACTTCATGCAAATCATGCCAAACGTTACACTTTTTTCTTATTCTGAAAATACAACCTGTTTTAGAATATGCATTCTGATATTTTGCTGGTATTATAAGGGAATAGTGTCAGTATTTCAGAAATGTTTCTGATGTATGTCTTTGTCACTGAGCCTTGACATAATAGGTTGAGAAGTAGGAAAGCTATGGGAGATGTATGTATATATATATATATATATATATATATATATATATATATATATATATATATATACACATACACAAAGAAAATACATCTAGATCTCTTTTCTAGAAAATGTTTTGACTCAACCTGTAACTACTTTTGAAATCAGGTATTTATATTAAATGGTATAGGGTTAAGAAATGTAGAGGATGATGATACAATAACTTATAAAGGGAATACACAAGTGAGTTTCATTGATTTTATTTTTGGAAATTAATATTTCAAACAATACATTCAAGCAGAATTTTTTCTGATGATATGCCTTCTCTGCAGAATTCCTATGTCCAGTCAGTATCTGTGTTGGTAATCACTAGGTACTCTGTGGGGACCCTACTTTGCTCTATCATTCCAAAGATATGATGAATTCATGATTTCTAATCTCCAAATTGACTGTCATTATGCATGTGGGTATCTGTGTGTGAGTGTGTAAACATCCTAATATGGTATGGCATCCTGTCCTAAAAATGCTTATTCTTTAGAAAAAAAAAATGTGCCACAGCTATAAAAAAAGCAGATGTCTTTCCATATTTAACTTCAGATTTATCATCACAATATTTTAATTAATAGGGTCATAAGTTCAAGAAAGGTCAATATGGACCACACATATCTCTAATTTATCTTCTAAGAATGATTCCATCATTGTAGAGAAGCCTAAACTGCATTGGTAGTGTCTATATCACGTTATCGAAATCTTACTACATCGAATCACTAAAGGTCGACCTCTAGTGATCGATGTAATAAAACATCGAATAACGTTTAAAAAAAAACAAACAAAAATAAAAACTTACTAGTGTACTGCCCCCCACACACACCCCCACTTAAATATTCCAACTCCGAGACCGCACTACATTGAGGTAAATGGAAATCTCCCCCTATAGAGATTTAGGTTTACCTGCACGATGTTCTGCGCTTTCGATGTTGTGGTGCCAACAGTATCATCTTAGATATTGTCAACTTTCGACATCGTGAAGTAGACCCCATTGGTAGACTTCCTAAGTGTGGTGGTGAAATCAATCAGTCACCTTTTTTCATTTCATTTTTTAAAATATTCAGTATCAGTTTTTAAATGATTCCCTACAAAATTAAAAAGGCTCCCTACAAAATTAAAAAGACTAATGGGGCTGTAGTTTGCAACAGCATGCGTATCCTACTGATTTTTATAGATTGTTTTTATTACTGCATTTTTTTAGACTTTGAGGCATATGATTTTCTTTAAAACTGATAGTAAACAGGTATGCTAGTAGTCCTCTGCAAAAACATTAAATTCTCCTGTCTGTTATATTATCATAGCCTGCAGCTTTATCATTATAGATTAAGAATGTTGACACATTATCCTTGGGTTGTGAGCCTTTATGTATTACAACATGCTCAATATGTTCTCGTTCACTTCTCAGTTTTAACTAACCTGTTTACATAATTTAATACATTTTAATTTAGTCTCTTTTCCAGTAATTGTAATCTTTCTTCTTCTTTCTGCTCACTAAATTTTTAATGTGTTTAGTAAATTTGGTAAAACTCTCCTGTGTGGCCTTATTCTTGATTAAATCTTTACAAGATAATGTATTATCCTTAAATAAAGACCAGATAGCCTGTATATTTATGTCTTTAAACTCCTTATGCCATTCCCAGTCAGAAAATTGTTTAAGTGCTCATAGGCAGTGAAAGGGAAGGGCACATGAATATACATGCTCCCCCCTCCGTGAAAGTGTGTGCTTCCCTGAGCTCCCTGATCTCTGGAATACTTAACGTCTCTTGTCCAGCTAAGTGCACTCAAGCACAGTTAACACCTTTCTCTCAGGTATGCTAGGACAGTTGATTCTTTCTGCAAGTCTTCTTGTATCACAGGTGAGCAGTTGGGTCTTTTTGCAAAGACATTAAAATATGTTTTACATGTATTTTTAAGCAGCAGTCAGGAGAATTACACCAAGGTATCTTTTACTGCATTTTTATTCTGCAGTTGGGAGGTGTTTTACTGTATTTTTAAGCAAATGGAGGAGATATATTTTACTACTTTTAGCTGCAAGTAAGAGTGAGTGAGTGAGTGAGTGAGTGCGTGTATGTGTGTGTAAGTAATTCCTCCCTCCACCCAGTTAAAGGTTGAAAGAATTACTCCTTTTACACTTGAGGTAGCTCATTACAGATTGAAACCTTAATCTTTAACACTGACTGCAAAATCTCACTTAACTTCTTCATAATTCTCAGTATTCAAAAAAATGTATGACCATGCAATATCTGTTTTAGCTCTATTAATTTCTTAAGTGAATTAGAGTTGTCTGGCACTAAAGGCTCTGAGTTGTTAATGAATTGCTTACTGTAATCAAAAGTACAAGGTTTGAATGCTCCATTTGCCTATGGTGTACATGAAAGCAAGTCACTCAGACAGAACTCTGGGGTCACCCCTGAAAATTGGAGCCCTCTCCAGTGGAGTTATCTCATTGACAAATAGATAAAAAAATAGAATTGAAAAAAATGTCCCCTTTGGGCACCCCCCCCCCAATTATGTTTTACTTTTTCCAGAATTTTGTGCAAAGACATTGAAAATTCTTTTGCATTGTTCCTTGTAAAATTTGTGGCTGTCTGGCAAATTGTTGTTGATTACAATCAGTAAATAATATCAGACATGTGAGTTTCAGCATTTGTGCCCTTCAAAAAATAATTGATAATTCAAAGATCGTTATTCTGTCAACATTCTGAGCAAATAAGAGCAGTGTTGAAAAGCTGTTTTTGATTTTGCTCATTGTTTCTGATTTTTGACCTAAGAAGTTGAGAGGGCAGGACAGGTGCACTGTATTGTTCTGACATCGGTGAGCTGTGATACAGGTCTGGGCCATTATTTATAAATATATTCCTTCACTTGATCTCAAGCAAATGTCTGAGGTATACAGCCACACAAACAGCTGTAACTGATATGTGTCGGTGTGTAGGTAAAAGCTCAAAGTATAAGCAATGTAGTGGGTAGAAAGAAATAATAACTTAAGATGGAGAGAAAGTCTAAAGTTGCTTGGCATTGAACATTTGTATCTAGAGATCAAAATGAAAATATTTGAAGAATTTGCTTATTTTTTATTTCTTCTAAATCAGAAGAAGATGAGAACTGAGGCAGAAGAGAAAATAGTCAAACGAGTTAACAGCTTCAAGTATCTGGGAAGGGTGGTTGAAGAGAATGGAAGTCTTAATGAGGAGGTCAAAGCTAGAATTAAGGGAGCTACAGCCAACTGTCACAGAGTGTCAGGAGTAGTGTGTGACAGAAAATGACAAAGATGCAAAAACATAAGGTGTACAGAACAGTGGTGTGACCAGTGCTACTGTATGATACAGAAAACTGGGCAGTGAAGGCAGAGCAGTTGAGGAATCTAGAGAATATGGAGATGAAGTATCTGTGATGGGTGGTACAATACACACTGAGAGACAAATGAAGAAATAAGGTAATTGGAGCAGAAATTCAAGTAGCTCAAATTGTAGAGAAGGACAAAGAGAACAGATTATAGTGGTTATGGTGTATGTGCAGGGAAGCATAAAACAATATGGTAAAGATTTAGATAGGAAAAAGGCAAGAGGAAATGAGGGTGTCCAGCAAAGAGATGGATGGATTTGGTGGGAGAAGACCAGATACTGTCAGGCATGACTACTGAAAAAGGTAGGAGATTAGTACTGAATTGAAAGAGAGAGGAGACAATTGATGCAACACCCCAACATCAAGAAGAAAATGGAAAAAAAAACTGTTGAAAATGATGATGATGTTGACTGCTTCTTTTATGTGTGTGCTTGGGGTTCCTGGACTTTTTCAACTTAACCTCAAGTCTCCAATATTTGAACAGCTGGGTGTGTTGTAAAATACAGTATAATACAAGCACTGTATAACTTTTTTGTCTTATAGTATAAAAGGAATTTTTTATGCCTTCTAGCATACAAAGAGAGTGATGGCATCAAAGATCTGTTTTTTGAGTATAGAGTATGCAGTTTAAGCATGGTGCAAGCTTTCTTCCTAGTCTTTGGTAAATGTATCACATTTTACCTATCTGTTCGATGCTCTGCTAGATGGTGTAGTATCCTAAATTTTGAAGATGGAAGGTTGATTATAGCTGAAGTTTCTTTATTGCTTTTGCTTGTTGGGGTTATGGATAGCATAGTATCTATGATGTTGCAAGCTCTTACTTGTATTGAATGATTGCTCAGTGTTGACCAGAGCTGATAGTTTCTTTTCTTTTGGGGGGGATGCTGTTGCTTAGCTTGTCTGTCTGGGGCCTAGGACTTTTCCAACTTGAGTTGTTTCACCTGAGAGTGTATAATGGTGGAAGAACTGGATGTGGGTTATAACAAGTATAAAGTAACATTTTAACAATCCTCTGAGCTCCCTCCTTAGGTGCTAGTAAATGTTTTACATTTTTCCCATTTGTTCCACCATATTAGAGGTAGTATAGCATTCCATATTTTGAGGATGGAAAATTGACTATGACTGCATTGTCTTTTACTCTTTTGCTTGTTGGTGCTATGGATGTCATAACAATATCAAACTATAGTAAACCGTTTAAAAATTAAGAAACCTTGGCTTAACAATTTAAGGATATATTGTTTTAATTTCCTTGGTCATTAAAACTACAAATTCTTGAAGTCTGCTGAGACATGTTTATAGACTGTTACAATAACATTCAGAAAACCATAACTGCATCATTTAAAATCCTGCACGTCTGAAAAAGTATTCAAATCATGGAAATGGATTATTGTGACCAGACATTCCCTTCTGAGTGCTACGCATAAGTCTCAGCTGTCTCTACTTTCAAAGAATGTCCCTGATATAGTTTCAAATATTTGTCCTGTCCCTCATAATATTTTTGATTTTCTGGTAAATCACTCATGGCTACATTCAATCATTCAGCAATTAGAGTTTTTACTTTTAATTTTCATAAAATGCATGTAAGTGCAAAACTTATTTTTTCTGTTAACTTTTTAAGTGAATAAGGCACTGTTTAAAAATTGTTCCAGATTCCCTTACCCCCTCCATTATTTTGCCTTTGATCAGAATTCTTGAATAAATAAGTGATGAGGTAAGGTGCTATCTCAAAACATTCAGATCTAAATTATTTCTATAGGTGTTATTTCAGCAAACCAGAAAGAAAGTACCAGCCAGTGCATGTTGCTGCATTTGATTGGCACAGTTTTCATCTTTATCAATGCTATTTTCCTTGAAGGGGACTGGAAAATGAACAACTTTATTTAAAATTACAGCAAATAGCACATTTGCCTTTAGTCCAGAAGGCTGTGGGATCTATTTCCATGCCAAGTACTTATGACAGGGGTGCTGAACTCCTGTATGTGCCACCATTCAGATGAGGTGTTAAAACCAAGGCCCCATCTGCCTGAGTTGGTGGTAGCTCTGGTGGATATAAAAGCTCCTACACACTTATCAAAAAGAGTAGGGGTACTTTATTACACATTCCTTCATTACTGACAAAAGTTTACATTTGTATAAACCCCCCCACGCCTTTTTCCATAACCACTATTTGATTTTTTTGTATTATGTTTAGTAATATCAACTTTCCATTGAACATAATCTCATTCAGTCTTTCCTTCCAAATTGTCCATTTAATAGAAAATGTTTTTTTGGCCAAATTTCTAACATATTCTTTACTCTATTTCCTATAAAATCTATATTCAATTATATCCATATTTATCTGTTTATAATCTTGTAATTATTTTACAGTTTTATTTTCTGATATTTTTCCCATAATTTTTTAACTTCTTTATATGTTAATATACTATTTCTAATTCACCACAAAAATGGCAAGTCCTTTTATTTACTTTTTTATAAGGCATATTTCCTTTTACTAGCAACTTATTAATTTGTAACTTCCATAAAACACATTGGCATGCAACATTCTTCATACACCATTTATTTCTTTGCTTTATGGTTTTTACTTTTATTTCTGTTAAATGCCCCCATGGATTCACACAATAATTTTGAATCATTATATTTTATATTATATTTTCCTATTTTGTTTTATTCCCATCATCTTTAGCTTCCACGTTTTCATTTTTTCTTGATACATTCTTATTTTTTCATTTCTCCATTTTCTCTCCCTTTTATTCTGTTTTAATTTCCATTCTTTTTCATATTTCTTCTTAAGTATTTTTGTTATCAGATTATTTTCCTTTCCATTCATCCAGTTCAATACTTTGCATAGATTCAATGGCATGCCATATACTACTGGGTTCAGTAAACCCAAACCACCATTTTTGTTATCCATATATAAAACCCCTCTTTTAAATGGCTTTAACCTAGACCTCCAGATTAATTTAAATATAATTTCAAAAAAATTGCTTCTCCAATTCTTTTGGTATCATATATACACTAGCTATATATGATACTTTTCCCATCTATATTGTATTTATTAAATGAACTTTTTTCATAAATGACAATCTGTACCTATTCCAGATGACACTGAGTCACTTTAAATCGTTCAGAATTTTCTCCCATTGTTTATTTAATGTTATATTCTCCAAAATCAATTCATGGTACTGATATTACTTTTTTCTTTCAAACTGTATTCTTTCCAACTGTTCATCATCTCCAAACCCCTTACATTTTTTCTATTAATTTATAATTAACTTCTTGCAGTTTTTTATGCATGTATATAATTGCCACTTTCATTTCCTCTCTATTTTACCTATTAATATTACATCATCAGCATAAGACATAACAATATGGAATGAAACACCCATTTCCTGTACATATTTACAGTAGAGAGTCAATTATCTGAACCAATTGGGACCTAGAGTAGTTCAGATAATCAAACTGTTCAGATAATCAAACATACATTGAACCAGATAAAACATTTCTAAAATCTTGGATTACCTGTGTGCAGGAAAAAAAACAGTTTTCAATCATTCAGCAATTCCACTGGACAATAAACTATATTTTTCACACATAAGTGGGATACAAGCTCAAAAAACATGAACAAGTAAATACATATAATGTTTACATATTTGGACTTTATGATTTTCCCTACCGGAAAACTTTGGAAGACTGTGTTCAGATAATTGACATTTTGGATAATCGACATTTGGATAATCAACTCTCTACTGTACTTTTATCAATTCCTTCATTTATCCCTTTTACTACACCACTCATAATCATTGCAAACAAAATACTGCTCACTGGACACCCTTGCTTTAAATCTCTATTCATCTCAATTTCTTTACTTAACCAACCATTTACTAAGTTTCTAATTTTATTATTTGTATATACTGATTCACATACATTTTTTTATCCGTATACTACAATTATATTCTTCCATTACTTGCTATAAAATTTCATGTTGTATTGAATCAAATGCTTTATTTAGATCAGTCACCATTAATTTAGCTTCCTTTTGTCCTTTCTTGATATCATCCACCGTTTCCCTAATTATCATAAATAATTCTTGGGTTCCTTTTAGTTCAACCTCACAAATACCTTCTTCCATTATTTAATGCAATTTGTTAACTAATCATTTTTGTATTATCTTCTTAAATAGCTTAAAATCACTAGTATTCAACATTACTGGCCTAATTTTTTTAATTTCCTTCTTTTCCTCTTTTTTCCATATAAATTCCTTAATACACCAACATATTTCTACATAGCTAATACCATTATTTAACCATTGATTAAATATCTCTACCAAAATTTCTTTTTGCCATCACATTAAATTCCTGTACATTAAATATCCTATACTGTCTGGTCCAGCTGCTGAACTTAAATTTATTTCCTTTATTACCTTTCTAAAATCTGTGATTGTAATTTTTGTTTTTCCAGTTTTTTATTAATTTCTTCTGTAAACTTATTTACTCTCCACTGATTTTCTTTCTTTCTTTTTTCACCATCTCTTTCTCATGCTTAACTACAATATTCATATTTGTTTGTTTTCCTTCAACTTTTGCCTTTTCATTATTTCATTTTACTTATTATGCCACTATCTTCCTTTACATTTGTACTAAAATATGGTGATACTTCTTTTTTTCCTTGCCAAAATATTATTGTTTATATAATAGATCTTTATTTTTTCAATTATTTTAATATATTTCTTTTTCTTTTCTAAAATATTGATTTTCATTTCGATCAAGGCTATATAAAGCAGATTTTTGATTTTTCTATATTCCTTTTTCTCTTTGCCTTTTTTCTATTTTTTGTGTTAGGTACATTCTTTTATACATCTCTTTAAATATTATCCACCATTCTGATAATTTTTTATAAAACTCTCTCATAGTCAAATGATCTGTCTATAACATTGTTATTACTTCTTGACCTTTCTCATTCTACTCATTTTCATTCATTCTTTTTAATCCTTTTCCAACTTTTATAGATGCCTTATTCTCATCTATTTCTATCCATGTAGCCAAATAATCTGAAAAACGTTTCTGATGTATCTTCTATCACTGTTCTTATAGTTTTAGATATTAAAAAGTAATCTATTTCTGTTTTCAAAATGTCCCTTCTATATGTGCTTTTATTCAAATTCCATAACTCTAAATTCCCACATTTTTTTATTTCTTCCATTACATTATTTTTTTTTCTTATTACATCTTAAATAATGATTACAATTTCATCTTATTATGATATCCATATTTAAAATAACATGGCTCAATACTTTTTTGAAATAATTTCTCTCTTTCTTTATCTATCATATAGGTGTAGATTTCTTCCAACTTAAAGTCCACTACCATTAATCTTCCTGATTTAACTACAGTATAATCCAAGATTTGTATTCCCTTCCTATATAATACAGCAATCCATGAACATTTTGTTCCCAAAATTCCATATTATACCTCCTAACTCTAAGGTGTCTGTTCTCTTTCTTCTGTATTTAAACCCCTAATAACCTCCAGTACTATTCAGTCTACATCTCATGTTATGCCATTCTATCACTCTAATCTTTATAATTACATTTTTATGCTATTAACATTGATAGCTAGATGCCTACAATTATTTGCTACTCTTCTCTTTAATTTGCAATAAATTGTTTTTTTATCCATTTCCTTTCTTTTTTGCTTTTAATCTTAAATCCTGAAATGTTCTAGTCCTATTTTTATCACTTTTCCCAATCAAACGTTTCCTTTTAATCATTTTTCAATCTATACCTTCTCCATCACTTGCTTCTTTTCTGCCTTCCTTGTCACTGTTCTGTGTATTAATAACTTTTATTCTTGATTTGTATCATTACTTTCCCTTTTATATTTTTGTTGTTCATCCTATTGCAATTGTTCTTTATTGTGTATATCTTCTCTTTTCTGTTCTTTAGCATCTTCTAAACTTTAGAAAATACCAACAGCAAAACCAAGAAACAATAGGTGGAGGCAGAAAAACACAATTGAAGTCACCTTATTGCAAACAAGTAGTTTAGAACTTTTGTCTTTAATACAAGACTGCCAACATTACAAATACACACACTTAAATACTTAAAGGACCTCTAGTCATGTGATTCTGTCCACCAATAAAAAAAATTTTCTTAATTAATTTTATCAAAAAAACATTCAAAACATCAAGAATAACCCAACACGAGCTATGATCCTATTTTGTAGATGCTAAAAATAAACATATATATGTATTTATACTTATATAAAAATAATTATAACATATAAAAACACATGTGAAACTTTTGTACCAGTACTTTCTATCAATCTAAAAAAACAGTAGACAAAGTATAATGTACAAAAAACAATAACCATACTACACGTAAATAAAATTGCCCTGTTACATAAAATGAAAAATAAATAAAGTGTCCACACCTAAAGGGGAAAAAAGTTAAATGTTTAGGGAAAACCAAAAATTAACCCTCAAGGCTTTTAAGCTTTAATACTGGCACTATGGATCATGAGTCATTCAATCTGAGTGAGTCCATTGCATTAAGTCTAATAATCCAAATAAGCTCTCTTTTATTCAAGTGCTCATCCAAAATAAATCCCATGAGGTCTTTCACTACATAGTCCAAAACTACTAAAATAGAACTTGTGGTCTGGGGCCAATGATATATGTCTATACAGTGTATTAGACTTTTTAGCTTTCTCAACATCATTTACATGTTTGTAAATTCTATCTTTAAGCTTACAGGAAGTTCTCCCTATATCGTCTGCATTACATGAATCACATAATGCCACATATACAACCCAATTTGGTTCACAATTAAAATGTCTTCTAATCAAAAACGTCCTATTATTGATAAAAAAGATACAAAGTAGAACATGTTGATATTGTTAGCAATGACCACACTTAAACATCCCATTAGGTCTATTTTCAGCTAAATTAGACGAATTTCTTTCTAAAAATTCTTTAAAACATTGATTTTTTTTTAAGAACACTATCTTTGGTGAATTCCCTAGGCATGTATTCAACTTGTTTGAAGATGTAATAACCACCCAATTGTTTTTAATTACATCAGTTATCATAAATCTTAATAGGAAAAATTAAAATTAAAGGTTTATCAAAGTGTCCCACTGTAGCTTCCTTACTCACTACATTATTACTGGCCATATGTTGATAACAACCATTAGACCTTGGTAATAGTGGAGCAAAAAATCCCCTGGCCCTCTTTTCACAAACCTCCTCTCTCACTTTCATCAGCATTTCTAATGGATAGCCCCACTTCTGGAACATTTCCAAAAGTTTGTCAGTCTCCCTCTGAAATATCGCATCGTCTGTTATCATCCGAGCAAGCCTCACTAGCTGCCCTTTAACAACAGCCTTCTTTTGGAAAGCTGGATGCCAACTATTAAAGTGGAGATAGGAGTTTGAGAAAGTGCTTTTCCTATAGATGTTAGATAAAAAAACATTAATTCTCATAGTGCTTAACAAGTTTGTCGACTGTACGGGTAAACCTCAAAAAGGAGGTGCTTGCATTAATAAATTTTAAGAGGTCTGTTAGCCTATCCAGAGTCATCCCAAATGTGGAGGATATCATCCAAAAATCTTGTATAAAAAGCTCCAGCAGGAGCTAAAAGGGCTATTAAAAACATATTTTTTCTCAGAGCAGATGATAATAAGATTTGTAAAACTGGGGGCACATGCTGCCCCCATCGCAACCCCACTTAGTTGCTTAAACAGCTGCTGTCTATCAAAATATAAAAAGTTGTTAGTTAGTACCATTTCTATTAATGTCACAGTTGCATTCACCTTATCAGTGTCAAGCAAATCAATGCTGAATAATATTTATTTCAACCACTCTAAACCTTTCTTATGGGGAATAACAGTATATAGGTTCTGTACATCAATGGTAACCAATAGACAGTCCCTAGAAAACTTAACTTTAGCTAATCTAGCCAAAAAGTCTCATGAGTTTTTACAAATCTGCACCATTTTTCCTACTGAAGGTTTTAAAATACCATCCAAATATTTGTATAAAAAGTTTTACTTCTGCTGGCATCTACAATTGGTCTCATAGGTGGATTATAGAGACTTCTATGAATTTTTGGAATTCCAAAACTGCCAGCTACCACAGGGAACTGGTGTAAGAATTTCATAAAAAAAATGCAAGTTTTTGTGGATCCAGTAATCCAGAAAAAGTGCCACACTTTATGGGTTTTATTTTTTTCATTCACTATCTAGAATTCTTGCAGAATGTTTTCCAAAACAAAAAGACCAGCAGCTCTATAGACCCCAGATTAATTTTGTCCTCAAAATTTGACTTTTCTTTCTTCTGATATATGAAACCATGTGTTAAACATACAATAAATGTTGTTTATCTATATAGATATCCACATGCAACATGAGCTTCGTATTTTTATGCTGATCTGTGGATAAGAGGCAGCTTCCCAACAATTTAATGTTACACACAGACATGTGGACACACGCATACACACACACACACACACACACACACACACACACACACACACACACACACACACACACACGCATACACACACACACACACACACACACACACACACACACACACACACACACACACACACACACACACACACACAGGCACACACATAAACACACACACATACACACACATTTTGTTTACTAGGAATATCTCACATTCTTTTTATATTCTTCTTTTTCAGATTTAGTAAATGAGAATTTCTATGTACCTTTAATCAGATTGGCTTCAAGGTATAGGTACTGTAAGTTTCGATGTACTTCTGGAATAGAGGTGAGTTCATTGTAGGAAAGATCGAGCTCAACAAGAGAAGTCACATTGAAGATAGCTGGTGGTAGCTTTAGACTTGTTAGCTTGTTATGGGCAATCCTCAGGTATCTCAGTTTGTCAAAATGGTTAAAAGATTTGGATGGGAGAGATCTCAGAGAATTATTTGAGAGATACAACATTTGGATAGAAGACGGGAGGCCTTGAGGAAAAGCAGAGAGTTGATTATGGCTAAGATCCAGGTGAATTATGGATATCAGACCTGCAGACACAAAAAAAACAGTCACAGAAAGAGAATCAATTCAGTTGCAACATAATTAATTTAATCAACACACTCCTTTAACGATTCTTACCCTTAAATAAAATAAGGTAGTGCTTAGTGAAGATTACTGATATATAGTACTCCAATCCCAGCTAAACTTGTGTCCCAACTATATCAATAAAAACAGCAATTAAATTTGATTTCCATTTTAGTGAAATCCTTAACAGATTAGAATACTGCTGATGGTAATGAAAGTATTGTAGCACAAAACTCATGCTATTTTCTAAAAGATCAAATGTCCACTAATTCAACAGTCTCACAAAACAAAAAAGAAAAAGAAAAAAACTTATAAATTGATTCGTAGTATAAAAATATTTATTTATGACAAAAGTTTGTTTTCATTCTTGTATTCAGTTTTTTTTTAATTATTTTATTAAGTGAATTGCTCTATGGAAAGTTTAAACTAGCCAGACAATCATCATGTTTATGGGAGGAAGCTGGAGTGGCACTAGAAAATCCATGCATATGTGGGGACAACATGGAGTCTCCACTCAGAGAGTATGTTGAGTTCAGGACTGAACCCTACACCTTGCAATAGATCTTAAACATGGAGTTCCCATGCCTATTTTCCTCTAAGCACCATTTCTCTCTTTTCTTCTTCTGCTACTCATATTCGTTCCTCATTCTTAGCTTATCCTCTTAGGAGCTATTCAAATGTTGACATTTTTTGATGTGAACTTGAGTGCCATCAGCTTCACAAATGGGTTCCTTTGAGAGCATGGAGATTACTATCTGAAATAAGGTAGTGACAGGACCAACACTGTATCTGCATGCATTTGTGTGTGATATCATACCCTGCAGAATGGTAGACTTCATTCTCCACCATAGTTCAGTAACACAGTGAATGATCTCCAATCCCTGCCATTGAGAAAGAAATGCAGATCAGCGGCATGTTCACAGCAGGCTCGTTCAGCATGCACACCTGTAGTCGGACCATCAGTGCTATGGTTAGGAGTCCATCTCTTCATGCCATCAAAGGATACTTATTGTATAGAGATGTACATCAAACTTGAAACTGGTTTTCTCAATTAACTGACATAATTTGATAATTTTCAAATGTGAACAAAGTTGTCCAAATTTTCCAAAATTTCTTCCAAACTGATGATGATCTGTTTAATGCCAGTGTCTGTTGCTATCCAAGGATGCCTGTATGTATTAAACACTGCATAGCCCAACCTCCAGCCTTTGAATGGAGGACTACTAAGCAGGGGTGATAGATTTTCACAGACAGTGTGTTTTACTGCAATTGTAGTTAACTAGAGTACCTATAATATACAATGAACATATTCAGTCTAACTATGTTAGCCATTGGTACTCATTTGGTTGGAGATGTATTTCAGAGGCTTTAGCTGGGATTGTACCATACATGAGACCGCTTCATTTAGCAGCCACAGCACTAGAGAAGTTCACCTTGGAGGGATGAGAAGTAGCAGCTGTTGTTGACTTCCTCATTTAAGGATAAGGTGCTGGCAGAGTCCTACTAGAAGAGCTCCAGCTGGGAGAAAGCCTAGCACTAAATCTCTCGCACTAGGGATATAAGGGGCATGAGATTGCCAAGGTGTGCATGTACTGTAGTTGGGAGCAAGGGAGAACAGTGGCACACTATATTAGGCTATGTAACTCACATCTTGGCCAGCAGGGAATGATAACAGCATGAAAAATAATCCCCTAACTCCCTAATGGACTTATGGCTGTGGTCACCAGTTGTCATGTTTTTCCTCTTACATTCTAGGATGCTGGGGTCAGAAGAATGATTGGACTAACAGAGGATAGCTTCATGACTGTGAATGAGGAAGACAAAAAATTAGTAAAAGGAAAACAAAAAATTATTGTCATATTTTTGGCATTGTTTCAATATTTTATACAGTTCCGCAGGCTCGGATCAGCAGGAGCTGATTAGAAGGTCAAAAGACAAAGACATCAACTTTCAGAATATCAGACACAAAATGGTGAATATTCAGAAGGTTGACAAATACTGATAGCTCATTTCTGAGACTGCAGTACAGTTTGAAGTAGGGTTTTGTCCTTTCCTTGATACAGTGTGATCGAGGAGTCGTTATATGTAATTAGCAGGGGATGTGGGCACCTGTTTTATGCTTTCTAACTCAGTTTCAATATTCTGAGTGTTTCATTGTTGTGGGTTCATTGTTTTGAATGTTGATTATTTCTGTATTGGATATTCTGACATAGACCCCAATAACACTGTTGTCTTTTTTGCAAAAGCTCAGGAATGATGGTTATTATACTAGTTGACAAGCAGATATCTCTCATAACAAGGCAGGATTACTCTTTAGGGAGTTCTCTTTCTCATAAAACGGATCAACTATAATCTTTTTTGTGGCCAACAGGCTGAGTACTTTATCCTATCTCTCTATACAGGGTGCTTTCCTCCAAAAAATCTAAGTTACCTACTCAGTCCTTTGCATCACTGAAGACAGCTTCTACTTCACTGTAATTTCAAGGAAAGAATGCATTATCTGTAAAGACTATGGTGACTTTATCTGTCATGAGCACTCTGAAGTTGTCTCCCTCATTTCTAGCATGCAATAGGTTAGGACTGTATGCAGAATGACTAGGTGTTTCTACCTTTGATGTTTTTGGCCCAATGATTAACCATATAGTGCCCTCTTCTCTGGCTCATGAGGTTTTCCATCTTTGTTAAAAAAGGTCTTGCTGACCATTATTTTGAAGAAATCTTCTCTTCATCCTGACAATCTTTATAATATCAAACCCAACCCTATCACTGCAGTTTAGGGTTCTTTGTCGATCTCTTGATTCAGTTCCACAGGAGGATGGAGCTAACAAGGCATTCCAGTCTCGATTGCACACTACAGAGAACACTGAAACAGCTCTTACCTGAGTTATGACTAATCTCTTTATAGTAAAGGAGTAGTGATATTACTCTGTGTTTTCCTCACTGCTGTATGCATGTGATATACTGGATGACAGCATTCTATTGGACCATCAACAGATATACTGTTGTTCCTCATGTAATTTTTTGGGACTATTTTGCTTTCTACCTTTCTGTATATATATAAAAGGAAATACCTGATGCTAACACCTATTCCAGGAATTTTCAGTGTCCCATAGGGTTCAAGACTGGGTCCTTTACTGTTGTACATGTCAAAGCTTCCAATAGGAAATATTAAAAAAAGGGTGACGTCTTCAATGCCTTTGTTTTGCAAATCATGCATTATTCTTCCTCCAGTGTTAAGTGTCTATGGTGGGCTGCTTTTGGCATGGCCTTTTAATCAATCCAAATGTAGATAACTCATAACTATTTTAGAAATGCCACCTTTGAGACAGTAGCCATTTCTATTCATGTAATTTTAAGTTCATAGGTTAGTACCAAGCTAACTGCCCTTACGAGCCATTTTAAGCCTAGCCAATTATCCCTTGTGAGACTCAAACCCTCAACCTTGTGTTTGTAAGGCAAACACCTTAAGCATTAGGCCACCCTCCCAACATTAATTTAAAGCTCTTGGCTTTACCATCATTAATGGCAGTAATAAGCTTGAATTTGTATACAAGGTGAAAAGTGTTAGGATAATCTTTGACAGACTGACACCTGAGGACTAGATATTATCTTTAAATAACATAGCCTGGATGAAATACCTTCTCACCCCTAAAGGCCACTTTATGGTTGTGTATGACTGGATCTCTCTTTGTTTTGTCTACTGTAACTGTCTGTCCCTAGAGTTTCCTAACACTGCACTTGACTATGTGTAGCTGTTATGAAATTCCATGGCGTGGTTACTTACAGGTACCTGTAGTTACCTTCACATCCCTATGATTGTTCAAAGTATGCACTGGTTACTATGGTATTTTAATATAACTTTCAGACTTTAGTGTTGTAATAGCTAGCACTGCATAATCTGGGTACATAATACCTGAATGCATTCCTGGTTCTGTACCTCCTCATTAGGGTTTCTCTTTCCTTGGCTAAGTCTAACATTTGAAAGGTTGCAGATCATTGCTTGCTGTTTGTTACTAAAAATCACTAATGGTATGCTTTCTATTAGTGCACGGTAGTAATTTGAAGTCTTTGGGCTTTTCAGCTTTCTCTAAAATTGAGCAGACATGGAATTAAAAAACTCACATGAGTACAGTGCATGGTGGCCTGTTAGAAACACTTACAATATATATATATCCATCCTCCGGGTGCTCCGGTTTCCTCCCACATCCCAAAGACATGCCGTAGGTGGATTGGACACTCTAAATTGGCCCTAGGTGTGAGTGTGTGCGTGTGTGTGCCTTCTGTGGAAGGTTGTGCGCTGGGCTGGCAACTCGACACTGTAAAACTCCACTGCCAATCATGAGCGGACAGGTGATCCGCTGTGGCAAACCCTAACTGGGAAAAGCCAGAAGAAGAAGAATATATATATATATATATATATATATATATATATATATATATATATACATATATATATATATATATATATATATATATATATATATATATATATATATCTATATATATATATATTTTTTTTTTTTTTATCTGGTTGTGACTTTGACCAGTTTGTTTTGACACTTGTAGCATCACCTGGACATTAGCTGACTATTCATAGGAACACTCCCCATGAAACCTTTGCATTCTTCATATCTGAGGTTTTAGGAGGTGCATCTGGATATCCTTGATGCTCACTTCTTTCATTGACAACATATCTATCTCATCTGACATCCTGTGCAGATATCCAAACTGATGATCCTGCAACTGTAAGTTATAAGCAAAAAAAAAAACTGCTTCTTAAAACTGAAACAAGCAGCTTGTTACCGCTACTACCACAAACTCACCTTGCAGTAAGTGCCATCAACATTCAATCATCACTGCTGCACTCCTACACCATTGGCACCTGCTGATAATGCTTCCAGACAGCCTTGACCCAAGGAGCCATCATCCCCTTGCCCTACCCTACTTAAGCCTTTGTTGACAATTACCTCACTTCTTAGACCTTTTCCTCCAGAGAGTGAAGTAGTAACTCATACTGGCTAATTTTATGATTTTTGCTAATGACTCCCTTATTGCTGTAGTTTATGATTTTTCACAAATTATTTTATTTGTTTTCCATTAGATTTTTTTTAGAGTTAACAAATAATATTTGCATTTTATTATTATTATTTTTTTTTGTAGGGGGTAGCACAGTGACAATGCAGGTATAGTTGTCAGCTCACTGCAAGTGGTTCATCTGTTTGGTTCTCTGCAGGAATGGTTTATATCTAGTGTCTGAATGTCTTCCTTGTGTTTGTGTAGTTTTCCTTTGGGTGTCCGAATTTTCTCCCACATTCCAAAGACGTTATAGGTGGACTGGAGACTTTAAATTAACTGTAGTTTTGAATGTGCATGCCTGTGTGGTAGTGACAGACAATTGCTGTAGGGATAGCCAGCCATTTGTGTGAATACTGGCTCTAGGGTATGGTCACTGTTGATGTGACTTCCTTATTCCATGTACAAGACACAGACATTATGCACTAGACTCCAGTGAGGCAAATTATGATCGCACCCAGGCAACATGTAGAGTACAAAGGTATGTCATGTTCTTGTTTCATTCTTCCAGTTTTTATACTTCTGCCTGTTTTCCAATTCATTACAAGGTAGATACAACAAGCCCATTCTAAGAAATAGATCTCAGTCTGTAGTCCAAAGTAAAGTGCGGAGCAACACATGCTGAACTTCTACAATTCAAATAGACAACTTCGGTCCTCCAACAAAGCCTTAATCAAAGCCATCACATGCAAAAACAACTCCAGGGAATCACTATTTGCCCATGAAATAAAAATATGGAACAACCTTCCCCCCTGTCCTCCAACTACTAAACTCCACACTCTCCTTCAAAACCCTACTTAAAACATACCTCTTCACCAACCTTCTATGCAACTGTAATTGAACCCCTGAAGCCTCATCCACTTACTATTTCTACACCACATCTGTCCTGAACAACACAAACAACACCATCTAACTATACCTATCCATGTGTGAGCAGTAACCTATATATGAGTGTATATACTTGTATATGTGTGTGTGTGTGTGTGTTTGTGTGTGTGTGCATGTGTATATGTATGTGTGTGTGTGTGTGTGTGTGTGTGTGTGTGTGTGTGTGTGTGTGTGTGTGTGTGTGTGTGTGTGTGTGTGTGTGTGTGTGTGTGTGTGTGTGTGTGTGTGTGTGTATATATATATATATATATATATATATATATAGTGTATATGTATGTATGTATATATCTGTATGTATGTGTATGCATATATATGTTATGTATACTCTTACATGTATATTTGCTTGAATATATATATGGAAAACGTAAACATTTATATACTCTTATTCAGTTGTGAAATATCTTGTAATGCTCTACCAAGTTCTTATCTACTCTCATTGTATGTTTTATACACTTGTATTTTCAACCAAACGGGGTAATATCTTCTTATTGTATACTAACTGCTGTAAAGTCTACAATCTATATGCTACTACGCTGTAATGTCTCTTTTGTAAATTTTTATTCTCTCTGTAAACTTATGGAGTTTTTCTCCCAAGGGCTCCGCTGAAAATCGACACTTGTCCAGTCTGACTATCCTGGCAAACAAAAGTTAAATAAATAAATAAAACCTTCCCACCCCTGTCCTCCTCTGGACAGTACCCATTCAGGGAGTTTTGCCCCATGAAATAATATAACCTACTCTGAGCTAATAAATAAATCATATGTCATAGACATTACTGAGATAAATTATGATGTAGTAAATGACACATTTACAAAAACAAACTGGGATACTATTTGTAGTGATCCAGTCAAATCTGCTCTGAATACTGCCAGTGAGTTCTATGAGATTATTAACTTCTTCATTAATAAACACATGCCATTAAGGCACAAATATCCAGGTTAATAAAAGAAAAGGTGTTTAAGTTGCAACATTAATAAAATACAAACAGAAAAGAGAGGCACTGCTAATTTTTCAGAAATTAATCTAATCTGACAGCATGGGTGCTAGAAATGAAAGTCTGGGAAGGCTGTGAGTGGGTTTTGCCAGCTTGTCCATCCAGAAATGGTGGGTGCATATACCCTGGCTCTGGCTCAGCAACTAGTGGGAGGATGGATGCTGCACCCATGAAGTATAAGCCTGCATATAACACTTTGTCAAGTAGCACATAACATTTAATAACACAGGAAGCAGTGTATGTGTGTGTTTGGAGGCATGGGTAGCTTCTTGATATTGGACAGAATTGTAGAGCTCCAGGTAGATGTCAATAGGAAAGAACTTCAAATAGGCTGCTTAACAAAATCTGCTAGCTGTTCCATGCCCTACCACTCAACACTCACTGTTTGAAGAAGAAATTAGATGATTTTTTTTTTCAGGAAGGAATGGACTGTGGGGCTGTCACCTGGCCTGGTGATGCCTGGCTCGTGCCTATGTAGAATGCATGGGAAAATTGGGTGCAAGTTGAGAGCCATTGGCAGGTTCCTGGCAAAGTACTAGGAATAAAAAAAGAATCTAGAAACAAAGGAGATCCAGATTAAAGAAAATCCTCTTAGCTGCTGCTAATTATGAAATATTTCAGAGCTTACCATGGATTCAGCTTGCTTTCAAAGTGTGAAAGCTGTAAAAAATCAAATGTAAATGAGAAATTCATAATATATTAAATGTAAATGTGACATGTTGTCAAAAAAGAATGACCACCCTATTGAAAGGTACAACTAATCTACTTAGAAAAATACAAATTTCACAATAAGGAAAAATATAATTCATTATACCGTACAGTCAGGGAAAGATATCTTTTATATAACTGTAGATATAATTACCATGTTACGACTCCAATTAAAAACTCAAGCTCCATGCAACCAGACAACATTCCTGGTAATGTACTGTACAGAGCAAAGAAAACCCAACTAAACTACTGTCAATGATGTTAAACAAATGTTAACATGTGGACACATCTTTCACATTGGGTCCAGACAATGTTAGAATCATTTACTTGACCAGGATTCAATTTATAAATTTCGAAAGAGTCATAATGGAGCTTCTCCAAAATAACACAGTGACAATATTAATTTTTGTAACTTGTATATTTCTTTGACACCATTAAGAATAGCACTATTTGAAAGACTGTTGGCTCATGGTGCTTATCTTTTTTTTCCTGCTAGTTTTTTCCTTCCATGCCTGCTGACCATCAAACCTGTTCCTGTAGATCTAGAGGAGCCCACATGTTACACTATTCTAGACAGCCCATCACAGGCGGCAACAGCTGGGTAGCCATGGAGGTGGTTTGCACTCTTACTGGCTTCCCAGTAATGACAGCATTATTGTTATGGCCATAAGCCACCCTCCGGGTTACAAGCATGTGACCAGCTCCAAAGAAACCACTATACCCTCTACACACAAATGACTGTTTCTGTGCATCCACAGTGGAAGGTTACAACATTCATGGATCAGTGACCTGAATGCATGCCACTGGACTCTCTGCATTACCTCCCCTTTTTTGAGTGAATATGGCATTGGAAATCCCTAGTCTACTTCCTCTCCCCAGGATACATGCTTGCATCATATCCAGGCCAGCTCCAACAGCTAAACAGGTCACTAATAGAACCTGGACCACTTGGGATCTAGACAGGGCTTTGTCCCTTCATTCCAAAAGAACTGTCTTTCATGCTGCGTAGTTTGACTTGCTAAGGTATTTAGCATTGTTCTACAGTGGCCTGCATCAGTGAGAATTGACAAATTAAGTGCATATCTAGATAATACTCAGTTGGCAAAGCACTTATTAAATGACAGAACTGAGCAAGTCAGGCTGAGGGTTTGGTTATTTATCCTAAAAGGAGCTACCAAAGGTGTATTTCATGGCTGTCCACTGGAGGCATTTCTTTCTGTATTGTTTTCAACTTATATACCCGGGCTCTGGATAACCAGATATGCTTATGATTGCACACTGGGTAACATAATTTCTTCAGTAAGTTATTATACATTATATATCTCTGTAGTTGCATCAGCAATGAATTTAACTTTAGTACTAGCAAATGTAATATCAAGCGACTTAGCAAATAGAACATACATTATGAGTTCAGTACAAAACAACACCATTAAAAAATAGAAACAATTGTAAACAGTGACTTACGATAATTCATGTGTGTCTAAAGGGCATGTCTAGGCACTTCAGTGCAGATAATTATACTACTAATTTCCTTACTGACCTGACCCATTATTGAATCAGCATTGATTTTTGTAGACTATGAGCAAGCCAGAGGAAACATCTTGAAAAGGCACAACACCTTACTAGGAAAATCATTCGTTTAGAAAATTTGACGTATTCAAAAGGGCTTCAGGACATGTCTTTATGCTGTTTTCCTTAAGATGTAGTTGAAGGTGACATCCCTCTGGTATATAACAACATCTGAAGCACATCAGGAACCCTAATACTAAAAATTAATATTAATAATAGAAAAAATGCGATGCATTACTCAAAGCCTTATAAGATTATGGACTTGATATCCTCTTGCAGTCAGAAAAAGTCAGTTATTATCTTCCTGTAAAAATAAACTTTATATATTAAATATAATTATCTACACTGCTTTTCTCTTGTCTCTCTGTGTGTATCTATAGCTATATATATAGTTATATCTATCTATACATAGATAAACAGAAATATAATAAATACAAGACATCACCATGGAATTATGGCATTCCAGCTTTTTTAAAAGACATAAGTTGAAAACTTAACAAATTAATCTTTGAAGCATACTTCTCAACATGTAGACATTGAAATGTAGGAGTAAAGGCCTTCAAAAATGGGTACATCCAGCTATAACTCTGGACATCCAGTTAGCATAAAATTTGAATACAAATAGTAGATAACTCTTCCTTCTTCCAGTAGAAACATATTTAAAAAACTGAGTGAGAAAAATGATGGAAAAAGATGAGGACATTATCCAAAGAGACATTGCAAAATCTGTTTACTTTAATGAACTGTTTTGCAAAATTCTGCCTCACAAGGTTTTTTTTTTTTTTTTTTTGAAAGTGTATGATGTGCATCTTTTTTCTTTAAATTATTGTTGTCAGTAGTATGTTGCTCATGTAGTGTGTTTTTCTGTATACTAGACAGCATCATAAATCACTTGTGATGGTGGAAAAGGTTCAGAAAATTGTATGGGGAAGTAAATCAAGCCTGAAAATAGGGACATACCTCCAAAAATAGGGACATCCTGTGCAGAGGTGAATAAAACCTGAAAATTGAAATGTTTCTCCAAAATAAGGACTGTGAGGGGTTGGCTTTGAGTTCATATAACCTGTGATTTAGAATGGGGTTGACAAATTGATGCTTCCTGTAAAAATGGATCAATGACAAAATTTAAGGCTACACAGTACCTTCTTGGGTGGCACTGCACTGTTAATTTTTTCTCTCTATCATTTTGTTCTGTGAACTTTTACTTCCTGAATGTGTCAGGTGAACTCCTCTCTGTCTGATTTGCTACTGCATAGAACTGTTTGTCAGGATCATATAGTTTGCTTTTGATGGTACTGTCCTATACATTTGGAACACTATGACAGCTTAAAGTTTCTCACTTTTAGCAACGTTTTTACTTTTGTAATTTTTTTATTTCATGTATATTTATGGTGTGTTAGAAGGTTTCTTTTTAAAAGGAAGTTACGTTTGCATTTGCGTTTATACCTGTGATGTCATTCCACAGATTTAAACTGCATTTTGGCACCATTCCTATTACTCTGAAGAAGCTACTGAAGTGTCAGTAGCGAAAACGCTTTAACTTTTTTACTGTTGTCTGAATTAAATTTGCGTTAAGGACAATAATACTCTTACTGTTTGGTCTTCCTTGCTTTTTGGATCACTGTGGCACTGTTCTTTACCAGTTTGTGCTTGATATACCAGTCTGTTAGTCCTATACAGTATGTTAATTTGACTCTTAGTTGTGTCCCAGGAACTGGATAAGGCCACTTTCCTGAAATTAGTCATTTTGCTCATATTCCAAACTATATCCAGCTGCATAATATTTATACAATTGTCAGTATGAGTAACTGTGAGGCATTTATATTATTGGAATTAAAATGTGTATAAAATAGCCAGGTTGTACCACAACAGTGAAAATGCCATTAAAATACATTGCACTTATTACTTGTCTGTTTTCTGTTTAACACATAATCTGATGCTGTTGAATCATAAATGAATGTCTGTCTGTTGCCCACAGACAGAATTGCATTACTAGACTTTAGTGCAAAGCTAAATGTTTGGGACAATGAGCAATGCTCTTTAAAAAGTTGAGATTAGAGAACTTGTAGAGAGGACTAGAACTCTGCTTAGATCTTTGCTGCCATATTTTTACTCTGCAGTAGAAAGCTCATAGCTCAGCTTTACATTTTGGTGGTTGGACCCCCTGTTTCTTCATCCCTCAGTTATCAAACTAGGACTGCATCTGGCCATGCATGTTTAATATATAGATATTAAACATAGGGTGATAAATCTAAAATTTACATTGTAGCTGTTAATGTGGTATAAAAATATAACATAGCTATTTCCTTTTCGCCAAGAAAGGGAAAGTTTTTTACAGTACTTTGCAAATCCTTTAAGACAGTTATTAGACTTTGACAATAATAAAACTGTCATGCTGTTATTAATACTGCAGTAGTTCCAATAAATATCTGAGAAATTCAAATAAAGTGAAACCATACAAAAATCATCCATAGAGATTCCTTTTTAAAAGCCTGCATTGGTTGCATTCTTTTCACATATGCTACTTGAAAAAAATTGAACTCTGCAGACTAAGAAATTAGATTGCCTCAGTTTAGCAGCAGTATTAAGTACAAGGCATTTAGGTAACACTCCTGGTTGCCTGAATTCATGAAATCATTTGTTTCAAAAGTAGTGCCAGAGAGCTACAAGAAGTCAATGGTTACTATTCCTTATTATGGGAAAGTTAGGAAGTTGCAAGCAGTTACAAACAGTTTATTATTATGTAAAGAGTGGAAAACATAACAGGTCACTGCATAAGGAAATGTCTGCAGACATTCATTAGAAACCAGGATCTAACACAGCACCAATTCACATTGAATTATTCACACTTTCACATGGTGAGTAAGTTCCAGAAAACAGTACATATATCATAAATTTTCTGGGACACTCCACCCCCCAGCTATTTAAATATCAGAAATGTAATACTGACTTAAAATGTCTGACACTTTTTTCCCTCCTGTGTGGTGTGTTTAGTTCTCCACACCACCTGCACAGAGAATGGCCCCCTCTCTTCACATTCTTCTATTAATTTATCTTTCTGGGAAGAGGGCCTTATTCATTTTTCATGTCACATGACACATGTCCTACTCAGACCTCATTTATATAATGTCATTTTTTTCACAGTCCACACTTCCATGAATAAAAGTTTGGTGACTTTGTTCCAGTGTTCGCAAACTGCTCTTTATAAAACAGTCTCCCTATAAATATCAGGCAAACTATTCAAAAGCATCCCTTTAAAAAGCACGTCACCACCAGGTTCTGCACCTGTCTTTGGAAAATACTGTTATTCAGTCTTCTCAGGTCTCCATCCTGCCACTTCCTAATAAATTCTGTATTGCTCATCATTCATGTTGTTAATTATATAACATCCATGTCTTCCTATAGCTGATGAATATTTCAAAACTTAAAATTGTTAGATTTCTGGATATGTCAGTGAAGTATGTTTTTTTTTGTACTGTATATATGAAACAGCCATTTAAAGGGTAATTTTACTGCTTTGCTGTATGCCTATACACGTATAATGTTTGACTACTGTAATTCACTTCCTGGATTGATAAATATTGCAAACAGTTTGTGAGTATGATATCTGTTTGGAGAGTTTCTCTTCAATATTCCACTAAAAATGGTCACTGGCCAGGCAATGCTTAGTTAAACAAATGAAAATAAACAGATTAGTAAATCTCTAACTGTGATTATAGTTCACCATTTGCATATTCAGGTTTTTGTTGTTAGTGTATTAGACTTTGTTAATTCCAATTATTTAAAAAAATACTGTCCTAGACAAGAGCTCAAGCATAGACATGGTCAACAACTAAGTGAAGACAAAAGATGCAGTCTGAGATAACAAGCAGTGAATGAGTTGTATATATGTGCACACACACACACACACACACACACACACACGTGTGTGTGTGTGTGTGTGTGTGTGTGTGTGTATATATATATAGAAATATAAATATATATATATATATATACACACACATATATATATATATATATGTATATATATATATATATATATATATATATATATATATATATATATATATATATATATATATATAAATGAATGAATGAATAACAATACTGGAACCAAAGATACAAAACTGAATTAACTTGAAAAACCTGGTTGAAATAACATGGAAGGATTAAGAAAACACATCAAGAGCACCAAACCACGGCAAATAAATGTTTCACAAGTTTTAATCCAAGGGTAAGCACTTTCGCAGTCAAGCTGCTTCATCAGACAATTCAAACAAAGTACTTCCCACTATTTAAATACCAGCTAGCCAATAAAATGTTGCAACCAATAAATTGCTCAATTAACATTTAAAAATACAATAACATACTAAAACATGTAAATCACATAAACATATAAAAATGAGTGTCAAAGGCATAAAATATATGTAAAAAATATATGTGTGTATAAAATGTACATATAAAACTATTGTGGAGAATATTTATCTTAGTAGGGGCCTGTTCACCAAAACTGGCTGAATGGATAGCTTGTCATTCAAGCCCTTATGTTGGCCCTCATCCTGATAATCCATTCCATCTCCTTATTCTCCACTCTATTTCTGATGGCCCCACCTCTTAAGGTTGGTGTAACTAATTCAATGACCATAAACCTAAACTCATGTTGTGTCCACACTGCCAGTGTATGCCTGGCTAAGGCATTGGTTTCAGTTTTTCTGGAGATATCATAAAGATGTTCCCTAACCAGATCTCGTAGCCTGTGTGTGGTCATCCCTACATAAAACAAAGAGCAGACTATGCAGTAACTCAAATACACCAAATGTATGGTATTGCAGTTGGCTCTTAAATTGAATTTAAATTCTTTGCCTGTGTTAGGATGGCAGAACCTGCCTGAGCTATCCAGGTACTTACAAAAGTTACATCCCTGACATGCTGTAGTGCCATATTCAGAACCTGCAGTATGACTAATATTATGCTGATTCAATTTAGGACCACAAAGTAGTCTTTTCAAGGATTTTTTGTTTTTAAATGCATAAGGTGAAGTATTGCCAACTAATTTCCCAACATGCTCATCAGTGCATAAAATGTCCCAATTCTTTTTAAACACATCTTGTAGCAAACTGATGTTGCTATAATATGTCACTGGAATCCTCATAAACTTGTTACTAGAGCTCCCACCATCCACTGTCCTGCCACTGTTTGAAAATAGGGCTTACCTGTTCCTTCCCTCAAAGTATATGTATGTGAGATTACCATATCAATCTCATTCTTGGAATACCCTCTCTCAAGGAAACATTTTTCAAGATTACCCGGTTCCTCTCTGTACTTGCCTTTTTCAAACAGTGGCAGGACAGTGGACGGTGGGAGCTCTAGGAACAAGTTTATGAGGATTCCAGTGACATATTCTAGCAACATCAGTTTGCATGAGATAGCATAACAGAGGGTAAATAAGTCATAGAGTCACACTCATATCCCCACTCTATTACAATCTTTATAAACATAGCAAGATACATTATAACAAAATAGTGATGAAGATATTGCTTGAATAAAGTAAGCAACAGGCAGAGTGAATGACTATCTCTCTTTCTCTCTCTCTCTCTATATATATATATATCTATATATATCTATATATATATATATATATATATATATATATATATATATATATATATATATATATATAGATATATAGATAGATATGTATATCTGTGTACATATTATAAATATATATTATCTCAGATTTCCACAAGGAAGAGAGGTCTCTTTGAGTATGGCAGCATGATGTTAAAAAGTGAGTTATTTAGTAAGGAATAAAAAGATAAAGAGTGATCCAAGTCACAGGAAAAGCAATCTACTTGCTTGCAGTTAAAAATGAATGTAAAAAGGTGCAGCATCATGCAGAGATGAGCACGAGTTAGTAACCCCTTGTATAATGAAATATAGAATGACAACTGCAAAGCAGAAACATTAGAGGAGGTTTGTTTATGTATCCATCTTCTGCTAACTGGGCAAGTGTGTTGCTCCATGGACCCTTATCAGCACTGATATTGGCAACAAAGGCAAAGATAAGCAATATTTATATGGTAAATTAGTATAGCCAATCAACCTTCATGTACTTGCTATATGGGAGGAAACCAGAGACGTTAGAAAACAATGCACACAAGCATATAGGGAATATATAAACTCTACATAGTCAATAGCTGGAAGTCAGGATTAACCCCAGATGCACAGGTATTAATATTTACCCATCATAGTTCACTAACTCAAGGGGTATGAAAAAAATGGCAACACTTTGAAACTTGACAACAACATAGTTTCCTCATCTTGATGTTTCTGCCATTGGATCCTGTGAGTTTAAGGTAAGTATCCCATTGGGGCCTTTTTTTTTTGTTCTTCTTTTTGTCACTGAATGCCTGCCTAGGTTCATGTCATCCAAGAAAGGAAAGTGCAACGATGCCCATGAACTGTGCTTGATCTAACTAGGGTCCAACCACTACCATAAGTCCTGTGCAATTTGTCAGGCCTTTGTTCCAAAGACCCTTCGCACCCATCTGCACATGCTTAATATCTATTTAGAAAACCAGACTCAAACATCTAAGTCTTGCTATGGAAGGGCTTTCCAGTCAGACCATCAAGCCACTGAAAAAGAAGTCCAAAGTTTCTAGGCCTGAGCCTACTGCTGCATCTTCTCCACCCAATGATCCCCCTGTGACCGATGTACACCAGAAGGAATGTATGGAATCATCCAATGCTGGCATAGCGGGTACCATTCCGGAGGCTGCAGAATCAAGGGCTATAAGCACATCCATGGAGGTTATGCAGATGGTGGGCACTGATAACAAGGGGGAACCTAGACACATTGTGGATGTCCAGAATGACCCTTATACTGTTAGGGAACTGCCAGAAACTAGGTCTTCCTTAGGCCCTACCCCCTCTAGGCCTATTTCTTCCTTAAAAAGGAAACAAAAAACTAAACATTTATCTCCACCAACTGAAAGCTTGCCTGATTGGCAAGCTTTCTCTCAGGGTTTATTCAATGCCTTCATGGACCTTGAGCCCTCCATGTCTGTTTCTCCTCCGGCTGTCCCTCTTGCTATCCGTCCACCTAGACCGCAGACTGGAGATCTGTTCTTAAAAGAAGCTGAAGATTCTTTAGATTCCTCTTCTGAGGATTCCTTTTCTTATGTTTCCCAAATGCCATCCCCTGTAGAGTATGCTTCTCTACAGGAGGACTCTGCTGAAGTAGATTCACCTGGACAAGACCATATCTTTGAAGGAAGCTATCTCTCGGATGAGAGAGTTTTTCAAATGGGACTCTTCTGAAATGACAGAAGTCCAAAAGAGGTATTATGAATCTTTACAAATGGATACTCCTTCATCATCTGCCATCCCACTAGTACTACTAGCCTTCTTAGATGCCTTCAATGCATCTTCTAAAAATCCTGAATCCTACCCCCCCTGCTCCTAGATTGCCTGACAGATTTTATAAGTTTCCAGAAGGGGATACATTTCTGATAAAATGCCTGCTGCAGACCCTGGTACTATTTTGATCTCTGTAGACAAACCCTCCAGAATATTGCTCTCCACCACTATCCTTCTAACTGATAAGGACAGTAAAACTATAGACCATGTAGGAAAAAAGGTATACATCTCTGCTACCTTGGCCTTTAAGGCCATCAACTAGCAGACTCATGTGTCTAAGTATTCCTTGGCCCTATTGACTCAGATTTCAAAACTCTTGGCTGATCTCCCAGATTCACCCACTAAGCCTTAAATCTCTAACCTGATCTGCCTGTCCTAACAAGCAACTAGACACTCAATCAGATGCAGGTATGATGCTGCAGAGAACTCAGTCAGATCTGCAGCATCTGCCTTAGTACTCAAAAGGTACTCTTGGCTAAGGCTTCAACCCTTACCTGATGATATCAAGGCTAAACCCCTAGATGCCCTATTTGGGGCCAAGGTACCAGAGCTTTTCAAAGCCCTTCAACAGAAGGTAAAAGAATTACAGGATTTGAAGCATTTGTTTGTGTCACCAAAACTCTAAATTCCACAGAAATTACCCCACTAAGACACAATTCATTAGGAAACATTCTGCACATGCTCCTCATACTAGAGGCAAGTAGAGCTCCAGGAAGCAGCAGATACCTTCCAGACCTACTCAGACTACAACCCAGAAACCTCCATTTCAGGACAAGGCAGGTAGCCTGTGACTGCCTGCCTTTTCCTCTACTCTCTCAAGACCTCATGCCCCTTTCCCAGAGGCTGTCTCACTGTCTTCCCATCTGTAAAGGCATTACCTCAGACAAGTGGGTCTTATCAATCATAGAATAGGGTTACTTCATGACTTGACTCATCTCTCCCTCCTTAAGAGGCATCTCACAGCGACCAAAGAACCACCTGTCCCTAAACCAAGCAGTCCTGAACAACCTCCTTTCACAAGGGAATATCCAACCAGACCCTACATCAGAAAAGCGAAGAGTCTTTTACTCCAGACTGTTCCTTGTCTCAAGAAAAAACAATGGAGACCCATCCTGGATCTATCCGTCCTGAACATTTTTCTTCAAGTACCCACTTTCTGCATACTCTATTCCCACTGTTAATTCCCCCGGCATTTCTGGCCACCTTGGACATCAAAGATGCATATCTGCATATCCCCATAAGGCCCAAATACAGGAAATACTTATGCTTCTCGGTGGGTTCCTTGCATTTTCAATTCTTTGCTTTACTGTTTGGATTATCTGTTGCTCCAAGGGTATTCACCAAGTTTCTGGCTCCAGTAATAGCCTATTGCAGAGTCCAAGTTATACAGATTTTCCCATACCTAGATGACCTCCTGGTCCAGACAGATTGCTACATTTCTCTACAGAACCATCTCCAGACAGTCACTGGTGCTCTGCAGTCCCTGGGTTTCACAATCAATTTCCCCAAATCCAACCTAAACCCCTCACAGGACCAAGTTTTCCTGGGCTGCAGAATCAGGACAGATGGTATAAGGGCTTTTCTCCCACCCCAAAAGGTGGAAAACCTGAAGGAATACCTACTGTCTCTCCTCCACGCCCATGCTATGACAGCAAGAAAATATCTCAGACTCCTGGGGCAAATGGCCTCTACTATCCCCATGTTACCACTCGCAAGACTCCACATGAGGAAACTTCAGTGGGACCTGAGGTCCACATGGGCCCAAAACTCCCACCCCTTGGACCATTCCATTCCATTCCTGCCATACCTAAGGAGGAAGATCCTTTGGTGGATGGATCAAGTTTCCCTCAACCCAGGACTGCCCTTACAACCCCTCACTCCAGTCCAGGAAATGTACACAGATGCTTAAGACCTGAGTTGGCAGGCTACTATGGGCAGTTTGAAAGTGCAAGGTATATGGACAAGCCCCTTCAAGAGAGAGCACATCAACATCAGAGAAATGAGGACCCTCATCTTTACACTGAGGGCTTTCCAAAACAGTTTGAAGCAAGGGCCACTGAAGTTATTCACAGACAGCAGTAGTGCTCTTTGGTATGTGAACAAACGGGGTGAACAAGATCTTACTTGCTATGCAGACTTGCACTCCAGGTCTGGGAATTGGCAGTAAAGCATGGAGTCACCCTGCAAGTGGTCTGCATTCCCTCAGCTCAGAAGACTCAGGCAGACACCCTGAGCAGGTCCATGTCACAATCCCATGAGTGGATGCTACACAGGGATATGTTTCTGGACATAGTCCACAGGTGGGGTATGCCACAAATAGATCTGTTTGCCTCCCCTCTGAAAAGACAACTTCCTCAGTTTTGTACCAGGACATCCAGCCCCCTAGCAAGGGCAACAGATGCCTTATGTATCTTGTGGAAGAGGATATTTCTCTACACATTCCCCCCTTCCTACTCTTGCAATCAGTCCTAATGAAAATTCAGCAGAACAAAAATCTTGTTGGTGACTCCCTTTTAGCTAAGACAGCATTGGTTCCCCCTCCTTCTGCATTTAGCTGGGGGCAATCATCAGAAGTTACCTCACAGAGTGGACCTACTCACACAGGACAAGGGATCTCTAATCCACCCCCAGTTAGAATCTCTGAGGCTAACCCTGTGGGTAACTGGGTTTTGATCCTTTCAGACACTTTTACACTGACGACGGGCTTAATGTCCTGCAGGACGCTAGGAAACCCAATATTAGGAGATCTGTCTGAATGGAAAAGGTTCTCTATTTGGTGTCTTAAAAGACAGCTAGACCCATTTTAAGGAAAGGCCCCCTTAGTACTATCCTATCTGTGTGAATTGTTGCAGGCAGGGTTGGCATATTCTTCTGTTAAGGCCCACCTTGGTGCTATTTCAGCTTGTCTGCCTCTTGACCCTCCACTTGCTTCCAGACTTGAAGTGAAGTTATTCCTGAAGGGAGTACTACATCTCAGGCCCCCCAGGAAGCCAATTCCACCACCATGGGACCAGAATTATGTGTTAGAGAAACTCAATGTTGTGGCTACAGCATCTCTAAAATAATGCACTTGGAAAACTGTGCTATTAGTGGCCTTGACATTGGCCAGGAGAGTGTCAGATCTCGTGGCCCTTATGGTCACCCCACCCTTTTTAATATTCCACAAGAGATAAGGTAAGGTAATCCTACGGACTAATCCATCCTTCATGCCCAAGGTGGTCAATGAGTTGTCCCTAAACCAGTGTATCCACTTCTTCACCTTTTTTACACAACCCCAGAATGACAGTAAAAGAGCCCTGCATTCCCTATATGTTCACAGACAACTCAGATTCTACCTAGACAAGACCAAATCCCTTAAGAGATCAGAGCAACTGTTTTTTTTCCTTTCACTCCAGGGCTTTGGGGAAAGTTGTGACAAAACAGATTATTTCTGCCTGGATTTCCAAAGCCATCTTCTTCTGTTACACCTACCATGCCAAACACCTGGATTGTAAGCTTAAAGCCCATTCTACTACAGCCATGGCCCCATCTGGAGCCTTCTTCAAGGGACTGGACACTGCTTTTATTCTAGAAGCAGCTACCTGGACATCTGTCCATACCTTCACAAGACAATACAAACTGGACCACATATCCAGATCTAGAACAGGTTTTGCTAGGGCAACCTTGCATGGATTTTTGGAGGGTAGTTCCAAACCACCCTCTTCTTCTTCCCTTTCAGCTATGGCACTCACCCAAAGGTAAGGAATACTGCACATGAGACTAGAAGGACATAGAATAGTTGTGTAAAATCTTACCATAACCATAGATTCCTTGTCTTCCATGTTGCAGTATTCTATACTACCCTGCTACCCCGTGGAAAAGCTTTTCTGGGTGACTCAGGACATTTGCAGCTATCCTGGGTGTGGGCCCAATTGGGGCATTCAATTCTGAGGAAGGTACGTGCAGACATCACTTTTGTGGCCCACATTACCTACGACCAATGTCAGACAGCACACATACATTACAGGGACTAAAGCTTTTGTATACTGGCCAGAAGTTCAGGTTGCTAGGCAGAGGCTAACCCAAAGTTTATGAATACAGCAACATGGAAGAGAAGGATGTCTATGGTTATGTTAAGATTTTATACAACTATTTTTTTTACTCTGAACATGAAATTGTTATTGAATATGTTATCACAGCCTCGATTTGAATCTATTTTCTTTAAATATATACCCCACAATGTTACACCATCACAAATGGCTGACAGTGTCTGTGGACTTTATTTTCAATAAACACTGCCCTGTAAAATCTAAATTGTGCCAGTTAAAAGTAACCTGTGCCTCTTACCTACAAGAAGATATTATTGAATAATGTGGTAATAAGCGGAGGTGCCAAAAAATCTAGAAAATTTAGTTATCTGATCACATTAATCCCACCATTGTGCATTTCGGGGCTACACATCTGCAAGGACACAGACTGAAAAAGGATACAAGTAAAATTGGGATCTGAGCCAAGAGTTGAGAGAGAATTTTGGAGGCATAGTGTAAATGTCCAGGAATGAACACGTTTAGAATGGCACTTGCCTTTTAATAGTGTAAACTCAAGAATGCTGCATTCATATACTCATTTCTCACAGCAGGAAAAGGTTACTTAACTTGTTGTTAATGGAAATGATTAGAGCCTATAACTGCATTTCATTATAGCAAAAATGGCAGCTCTATGGTATAATCTTAGCAGAGGCCATGGGTAAAAACACAGTACGCTGATCAAAGTCCAGGAGCTGTGTATTCGTTAGTATCAAAAAACAGCCCACCCTGTTGGTGGTGCAGGGATTCCGTATCTGGTGTCTTTGTCAAAAGCTCTGAGCCATTACAAAGAAAAGGGTGCTAACAATGCAGACAGAGGCCCTGTTTCTTTGCTAGTATATCAGTATGGTATATTAAAATCTGAATTTCGCTTGGCAAAGCATGGATTTTGGGCACACAACTTGTTAATGTTTGTGACAAAAAGCATGAGCAGGCATCAGTTCCTCAACCTTCTTGTGAATGTGGTACTGTGTCGTTATTTTCCCTGCCAGGCTACTATACATGTTGCATATAATTTTACTTTTTATTCAAATGAGATTTTATAAAGCAATCATATGCTCAAGAAGCTACTAACTGATGTTCAAAAATATAGGACCATATGCAGAAAATAAACAAACTTATAGAAAACTATCAGTTTATCAGTATTTATTTAATTTCAGAAACATATTCCCTATTTTATATCTTTAGAAAATGTCAGTATCGTGATTCCATACTTGAAATGCAGTTCATTTTTCAGACAACATCACTATATATGTATATATGTATATATGTAGATATATACTTTTTTCAAACTCAGTCAAAAGTATTTTTCAATTCAGTGGAATTTTGCATTCACTAGATAAAATCCTACTTTTAAATAAGAAGCATTTCCAGAATATTAACATTTCAGCTAAGATATGAATGTCAGTATATTCAGACACATTCATTCAAAACTAGAGTATTACAAAGACTACCCATAGGATTCAGAAATAAAACCTCACTGCTTGAGTAAATTGCCTACTGCTATGAGAAAAATCTCATTGTTGGCTCATTAGCATGTCTCAGGATTGTACTGTAGCTTACACTAGCATTGTCACACCTGATAGCTGTAGTATTCTCTCTAGCGATTCATTAATCACATTGGCAAAGGCATCTCCCTACATGTACACGCTTTGACTCCCATGCACACACACACACATCCACTCATCAACAAACAAACAAATCCCCCCATGGAAACACTTTGCTCATACACATGTACATACACTCCAACAGACATGCAAGCACACACACACACACACACACACACACACACACACACACACACACACACACACACACACACACACACACACACACACACACACGCACACTCAAGCAGCTTTGGTACAGATTTTTACCCCTTCAAACAAGGATACTCACTCCCACAAACATGCACACAATAGGTTTTCTGTTACAAAATTGAAGCTCCCACAGTCCTGAAATGCATAAGCCTGAAAACATAATATAGAAGGTCAAAATTCTGAAGACCACATTGCCTAAAAAGTCTTGAATTCTGAATATCCTTACCAGTGTAAATCCAGGAACAAGTGCTAACATGGGCCATGCAGGTGAGTCAAGTCTAGAAGTTCAACATTGTGGTCTTCTATATTATGTTACCAAGGTTATGCATGTCAGGATTGTGGGCTTCAACCTTGTGAAAGACAACCCTCACATTAACATTACCCCCACCCACACATCTTCCCTGAACTTACCTGCACCGCTTCCATATAAGTGAATGGGTGATGTGCCTGCTGTCTTTTAATGGTGTTCACTTTTTGCTCCATAATTATGCAGTCAAGTTATTCACTAAATCACTTATCAGTGTCAGTTGTGAGCCACTGACATTTCTGGAGACAGCACATGACTAATTGCATTAGCGTTTCCCCTTGGATCGTCGCATTAAAATGTATCATTGCCAGTCAGACCACTCTCTGCATTGAGCCTCCTTCTAATGGGAATATGAATTGAAAATATGGGTGGTCTATGACTTGAAAAGGCTTACTCTAAGAAGGAAAGTGGCTGTGTTCATCCATCCATCCACAACCTGTTTTCCATTTTTGCACTTGAGGTCAAGGTGTCACTTCAACAGTGACAATCATCTACAGCAAAGGTTCACACCACTGGGTGGCTAGCCCTGCCATAATTGTTCTTCTATACCACACACTTCCATGCACACCCATTTATTTACTGTGTCCAATCTACCTTGTGCATGTCATGGGAATGTTGGAGGTAACTGGAACATCAGGAAGAAACACTAGTAGGACATGCATGCTCAACAGAAAAGGCACCCCAGCTGAGAATTGAATTAGCGAACCTCTTGCTGTGAGATGACAATGCTATCCACTGTGCTGTTTAAGCCTTACAGAATCTCCCCCCATATATTTCTTTATGACAAGCATAGTCTTCAAGCTTTTGAAATTTTCATTCTTTCTCTCTTTCTTTTTCTTTCTTTCTTTCTGCAGTACTTGTGATATAATTTACCCCATTCTTCCAGAATATCTATGAATCTGGCATCTGAATTTTGAAGCTCTAAGAAAAACATAGCTTAATGTAGACATACTTAAGTTCTATTAACTTTGAAATCATCCCGCTTGTGGGAATTTTTATCATTGTAAAGGGTCTTGGTGCCTCACTTCTAATTTTATTAAAATTCATCTTGTAGTCCTGGGTGTAACTTTTTTACATTGCTATGCCTAATGGAAATACACATTTTTATGTCTATTTCTGTAATTTCTGGCAGTAGAATTCAAGTTGGCAGAACAAGAGTGCCATTGTATCCCACAAATGATTGCCTCACAATTTCTGGTCCTTTTTTTGTTGCATTTTTCTGTAGCACTTTATCTCAATAGCCCTTTATAAAAGAAAGTAATCATTTTATAGGTGATTGCATTATAAAATGCTATTGCAGTTGATGAAAAACAAAGAGAAAGGTGGAATCTGATTTTTAGACCTGAGTAGGTGTTGCAACCAAATATAATGACCACTATGCAATATTAAAAATGCATCTCCTGTAATCAAACACACTTCGCAAACACCATTATATCTTTTAAAGAGGAATTCTGACTAATGCTGCGTAAGCAGTAAAGGTTTTATGTATTATTGCTTACAGTGCATAGGTTTGTCCTATCCTTATGACCCATACTTGGCACAGTCTCCTCCTAGTGTTATCATATGGTCTCAATATGTTCTGAAATGTAAGCAGCAGAAATCATCAGAGGAAGCTATATAAACACTTTCTCATTAAGACATACTGATAACTGGCAGAGCATATCGGAATATGTTATCTGTTTTGCCAAATACCACTGTCACTCTGCAATTTATTGAGTAGATTTGGAGTAACAGTTTACCTTGGCTAGTCAAACAATTTTATGTGCACTCAGATGGTATACTTTAAATTATATTTCTCTTCAAAAGCAGGGTAATTCTTAACTTTGGCAGTTTTGAGGTGGAATTATACAATAGGAAGCCCTCCCTTAAAAAAATTAACCTATTTAGCAGATTGAATATCTGATTAAGGCTTTGAGCAGTTAATAAGCCACTTCCTGTAGTGAACGGTATAGGTGCTGAGCCTCTTCATCTCCATTCGCCGACTGTGTAACTCTGAGCATCTCTGAATAGACACACTCTTACACATTGGACTTATATATAAGCACTTTCTCTGTGTGACAGCTCTATTTTATTAATATTTCACACAAGTTTACTCTGAAGTCTTACTGAAAGCTAAGAGTCAGATCAAATATCGAAAACTACTCAAATAATAAAAGGAGAGATTCTTGTCCAATAATGCATGGGGTCTGTGCAACACAGAATTTAAGGAGAAAGTCTGTTTCTTGACTTTTCATTACAGACAAATTATATTAATCACATCAAGAAGAAAAATGATGCACAATACATAAACTGGTGAACTGCAAAACATGAATGTAAACACTGGAGCAGTTAAGAAACACAAATATTACATAGTCCCTGCCTACCAAATGAAACTGCAGCAGACTGCATTTAGAAAAGTAATATAATAGAAAGGAGTCATGTGCTTTTTAAAAGCAAATGCAGCAGACTCTACATTAATAACTAACAGCATGCTAGATGTGTAGAGCTAAACCACCATAACCCAGAATCTGTGCCCACGACACGCACACACTCAGCCTCATGTACACACACACACACACACACACATACACACACACACACACTCACACACACACACACACACACACAGTTAATATATCTATAGACCATGACAAAACTTTGTCTTTTATCTAGCCTACAACTCTGTATATGAGAATTATTAAAAAGTAAAACAAATGAGGTGCAGTATTTTATGTTGATAGTGGATTATAGGTAGGTTTGGGTGAGCTACAGAGATTGGGCTTCAATCTGTTCCTTAGCATACATGATGAAACATTACACACAATTCCCTCTGTCAAGCTGATTCCTAGCTTTCAGAGATAGTTCAGAGAAATCCTATTCAAAATCCTATTAAACCGTATCTGTTACACCAAAATAATACTTGTACACAGACACTTATGGCTAGATTCCAAAAGACTTGTGTTCAGTATAAGTGAGTTACCCAAATTCCAAAAATAACTTGATCTTGGTGTAAGTCACTCACTCTGGTGTATTACATCAGAGTAAGTGACTTAAAGGCAAGTCTTTTGGAATCTGGCCCCTGATTTAAGCCTGCTTTATAGATATGCCTTACATCAACGTAAGTAGCTTACACCAAAAACAAGTAAATTGGGGAAGGCTTACAAATGAGCAAGTCACTTTATCTCCGAGCAAGTCTTTTGGAAAAGGGCCTATAATCTTATGAAAGCTGGAGAAGGAACTGAATGAAAAAAAAGAACTGAAAAAAAAAAACAAAATGGTGGCACCCTGTGTTGCAGCGGCTGCATCAGCTGGAGTGAGAAATGTGCAGTATGTTTTCTTTTCCACAAAAAACAGTTTCTGAGGCCTTAAAGGAAGGTGCAATCACTTACAGGAGAGAGAACTTATTGGAAATCAAGGAATTAAGCTTGTTATGCAGCTGGATGTTCGGCCTGTTGTCTATGAAATCTGACAGGCCTACAACAAGTACTATATGCAATGATCTTGGAATTGTATCACTGCATGGCTCACAATGCCTAAAAAAGCTATTAGGAGCTTCTACAACACACTGGAAAAGGATCAAGAGGAAAAGATGTGAGAGAACCAGGAAAAAAGGAAAAAGGGATGGAATCACTGCTAGACTGAAGGCAAATCCATTCAGGCTTGCACTGCCATCCTTACTTCTAGCAAATGTGTGCTCTGTGGAAAATAAAATGGACTACATAAGGCTGGAAATGGCATCTCAAAATAAAGTGAGAAACACTTGTGTATTTGTTTACAGAGACATGGTTGCATAATAACATTAATGACTGCGCACAACAACTGGAAGGGCTCACACTGTTTCATGCAGACAGAAACCATGCACTCAGTGGGAAGTCTAGAGGAGGGGAAGTCTGCTTGTATCTAAATAACAAATGGTGCAGAAACGGTGACACTATTGAGCCACTGCTCTGAAGACATAGCATTCCTAGTAGTGAGATGCAAACCCGTTCATAGTCCCAGAGAGTTCAATGACATCATCATGATAGTAATGTATATACTAACAAGTGAGAATACTAGTGAAGCTCTGACTATGCTATATAACTCAATTTGTGACCTACAAAATAAAAATCTGGATTTTGCAAACATTATTGCAGGAGATTTCAATCAGGCAGTGTTAAGTCAGTACTACTCCATTATTACCAACATGTAATACCACCTTGGACAAAGTATATACCAATAGTAAGTTGGCATAGAAAGCTGTTCAGCATCCGCACTTGGGTGTCTCAGACCACATTACCATTATGTTAATGCCAGTATATAAAACAGCACTAATCTGGGAAAAGTCCACTTTGAAACAAGTCAAGGTATTGCCACAGGGTGCAATTACAGCAATCCAAGATTGCTTTGAGAACACAGACTGGAACATATTTAAAGAGGCTGCTACAGTCAACCAACGGATTGAATTGGGCGAATACACAGAAACAGTGGTGACATATATATCTAAATGTGTAGAAGACATGATGGTGAATAAAAACATCATCATAAGAGCTAACCAAAAACCATGGCTAACAGGCAAAGTATAAGAGCTTGTAAAATAACGCAATGTGGCATTGAGGGCAGGGAGCAACAGTAATTCTTCTAGTTCCCCAAGGCCAGCAAGAGGGGTGAATTACAAGCTTAGCGTTTTTCACAATAAAAAATTTTACTTTTAGGAACAGTATGATGGTTCCAGAGATGCAAGTGAGGGCAAAAAAGATGACCTTTATAATTATACCTCCCTAAAAGATATGATTTTTGGTTTTGAGAGAAAGTTGTTAAAATCTTTGCAAATGGAAACTGTGTATTTTAATGAATGCATCCAGTTAAAGGTAGTCCCACAAGGGCTATGTGTTTTCAAGTTTCCTTTTTGGATTATTTTATGACACTCCAATGGTTAATGATTTTGTTACTTTATTTGATAAATGGGGTCTTGAACTACTTAATAAGGTGTTTTTTTTTTTACCAGGAACAAATGAAGCTGAACCTTCAGAAAGAATTAGAGGAATTAAATGATTGTATTTTGGATGATTTATTATTTAATCAATATGAGGAGCTTTATGAAAAGGTTATTGGGAGGGTAGAGAAAAAAATGTAATATTCAATTTCAAAACAAAAAAAGAAAATTAGAAAGAGATCTTAAATAATATCAGTGTAAAGAAGTTTATCTCACCAATAAATTGTATATTGATAGGCAGGGCCCAAATACTAGGAGTTTCAGTAATTACCTAATGACTGTGAGCTAATGCATGAGTTGGATGATGGTGCATGTGATGATTTTTTTGTTAATGAAAATATAGTGGATCATCCTGCACATCAGGATTTTCCTACACTGAGGCGCTCATAACAAATAGCGAACAGGAAGGAAATATTCCTACAGCCAAGTAGTTCAACACCAGAGAGGTTATGGGAACAGGGGAAGAGGCAGGGGCAGATATTAGGGGATGCTGACCACCAGATTATACACACCATTCAAGGTTTTAGTATTTACAATTATACCGGTAGGTTAATTACTGAGGATTTTTTTCATTGTTCTCCAAAGGATTTAAATTTGTCCCTACTAAAATTTCTGATGTAGCTGAAGTTTTATTACATGTACAGTTGTATACTAGAAAATTAAATTTAAAAATGTTATTTTCTAAAAATAATGAAGGAAATGTGGGTTTAAATAGAAGTGCAGTTTTTAAAAAAGTAGTGCTTTCAATCCCCAATTGCATTTTTTGGTTGTAACATTTGAGAAAGCAGTAAAAGAGTACATTTACAAGTTGTTGGTAGAAAATGAGAAGGTTTATTATAACCTGAATCATAAGGAGAGAATTTTAATGAAACAATTGAGGGAAGACAGTGGGATTCATATTATGACCCCAGACAATGGAGGTGGTATTGTGATTTTTAATACTGAGGATTATATTAATATAATGCAGAATATTTTATTCAATGAAGATAATTATTTACAAGTCTCCAAAAATAAAATTAATATTGCATACCATAATATTGATAGTTTCCTATAGGAATATATACTGGATCAGTATATTAGTCAGGACACCTATGAGTTTCTTTTAAATTTACACCCTAAAGTGCCTGTCATGTTTGGCATCTCTAAGATCCACAAAAACATACTGGCACCACCTTTTAGACCTATTGTAGCGGCTGGTGGTTCCAAAATGCATAATTTGGCAGCTGTGGATAAAATGAGAAAACATGTTGTGGAAGGGGTACCACATTTAGTTAAAGACTCAAGAGATTTTTTGGGTCAGTTGAAACAGGACTTATGGTCTGCTGAATGACATTTTTGACCATTGATGTTCAAGATTTGTTTTCCTGTATCCCTAGGAAGGAGGGGTTGGAATATTTTGAAGATATGATTTTGCATGTTCTAAATTGCAACATGAACGGGTCAACTTGTTATATGAGATTATGGCCCTTATACTGGATAACAACTTTATTTATTTTGAAGGGCAATATTATCAACTGACCAAGGCGGTGGCTATTGGGGCAGCTTGTGCCCCCGTTTATGCCAATATTGTCTTGTTAGGATGGGAATTGCAATATGTTTTTAAAAGTAGTTTTAGTTCTGATATTTTTTTAGAAAATAGATTTTTGGATTATGTTTTTATTCTGTGGAAATGTGATAAAAAGTAAATACCTGATTTTATAGAATATTTAAATAGTGCCACCTCCTTTTTAAAATTCCCATATGAGTATAACAATAAATAGAAGCATTATCTAGATACAACTGTTTCTAAAACATTGTTTTAGAATGTGCTTGTGCTTGCCTCCCATCTTTCCTGTAACTAGTCTAGTCCAGATACAGATTTGCTGTATCCAGGACTGTTTGTAAGCTTCTGAGCCCCCCCCCCCCAAGCCTTTATGTGTTGGAGGGGAGCATTCTAGCTTATCAGTGGGAGTGGTAAGCACTAGGTAGCCTATCTACCACAAGAGTGGTTTCTGGCCAAGAAATTGTAGTTTATTGGCCGTTTGGGCAGTTATTCAATCTCTTTCAACCTTCTCATTTAAAAGCCCCCGTTACCACTTGTTTCCCACCTTTCCTGTAACTAGTGTAGTCCAGATACTGATTCGCTGTATCCAGGACTGTTTGTAAGCTTCTGAGCCCCCCCCCCAAGCCTTTATGTGTTGGAGGGGAGAATTCTAGCTTATCAGTGGGAGTGGTACGCACTAGGTAGCCTATCTACCACAAGAGTAGTTTCTGGCCAAGAAATTGTAGTTTATTGGCTGTTTGGGCAGTTATTCAATCTCTTTCAACCTTCTCATTTAAAATCCCCCATTTCCACTAGTTTCCCACCTTTCCTGTAACTAGTCTAGTCCAGATACAGATTTGCTGTATCCAGGTCTGCTTGTAAGCATCTAAGCCCCCCAAGCCTTTCTGTGTTGGGGAGAAGCATTCTAGCTTATCAGTGGGAGTGGTAAGCACTAGGTAGCCTATCTACCACAAGAGTGGTTTCTGGCCCAGAAATTGTAATTTATTGGCTGTTTGGGCAGTTTTTCCATCTCTTTCAACTTTCTGGTTTAAATGCCCACATTTGCGCTTGTTTCCCTCCTTTTCTGTAACTAGTCTAGTCCAGATACTGATTTGCTGTATCCAGGACTGTTTGTAAGCTTCTGAGCCCCCCAAGCCTTTCTGTGTTGGAGGAAAGCATTCTAGCTTATCAATGGGAGAGGTAAGCACTAAGTAGACTACCACAAGATCCAGGTACAGATTCTTAGTTTTAGCACTTGAATTTGCTTATTCATGCTCGTCACTTGTTCAGAACTTGTTGTTGGCATTAAATAAGCTACAAATTACTACAGCACTCAACCTTCCTCTTTACCTAGAGGAAAACAGTTTTTGTACTTGCTTTCCTCACTTGTTTAGAGAAAAACAGCACTTATACTCACTTTCCTCACTTGTCTAGAGGAAAGTAGTTTTTTACAGGGGCGGCGACTGCAGCCCCCTAGCTGTAAAAGAAAGACCCCAGCTGTAAAAGAAAGAAAAAAGAAACTAAAGAAAGACAAAAATCACAGACCTTTGAGCATGCACACTCGTGGCAGAAAAATTTCAGACCTTTGAGCGTGCACACTCGTGGCATTTCCAACATCCAGACTGCTGCTGAACCAGTCCGGAGCATGCGCAGAGCTCCGGACTCATTCAGCAGCAGTCAGGATTAGAAACACAGTAGTCAAGAGCATCTCAGAAGTCTGTGCAGATAGTTACAACTGCATAGACTGGAAAGGGATCGGACTGCAACATCCGCAAGCTGGCCTGCTCTCGCAGGAAGGAAATCTCAGGGGAGCTTAGCGAGTGAATATATGGCGCTATACAGGAACGGAAGGCCCTGGACCCATGCATGTAAGTGTATTGCAAACAACGGTGTGTGTGTGTGTGTGTGTGTGTGTGTGTGTGTGTGTGTGTGTGTGTGTGTGTGTGTGTGTGTGTGTGTGTGTGTGTGAATGGAGAGGTTTATTTTTGTATGAGAAGTGAATGTGTGTGTGTGTGTGTGTGTGTGTGTGTGTGTGTGTGTGTGTGTGTGTGTGTGTGTGTGTGTGTGCGCGTGTGTGAGACTTGAATGGAGGGAGGGTGTGTGTGATTTTGTGTGTGTGTGTGTGTGTGTGTGTGTGTGTGTGTGTGTGTGTGTGTGTGTGTGTGCGTGTGTGTGCGTGTGTGTGTGAACGGAGAGGTTTATTTTTGTGTGAGAAGTGAAAAGAAGGTGTGTGTGTGTGTGTGTGTGTGTGTGTGTGTGTGTGTGTGTGTGTGTGTGTGTGTGTGTGTGTGTGTGTGTGTGTGAACAGAGGTTTCTTTTTGTATGAGAAGTGAGTGGAGTGTGTGTGTGTGTGTGTGTGTGTGTGTGTGTGTGTGTGTGTGTGTGTGTGTGTGTGTGTGTGTTAATAATAAAGTGTCAAAACTTTCTTGAAATATGAAAACTTTTATTCTAGTCTTGTTTTCAAAGATCTGTAAGTTATCTGCTCTTGGTGCATGTTCTCATGTAATTCAAATATTTGTTCTGAAGCTTCTGCTTTGTTCTGTAATTAAATTATAAGGTCAGACTGATCAGAGACATATTCCATTAAATGTTTTGTTTAAAATGTTTGGCTTCTGCAAACTTAGATATTATGATTATTGTTTTAAGAATAACACAGAATAAAAACTTTTCATTCACATGATAAGTGAACCTGTCAGCAGGCCTCAAGAGATTTCTCCCCTTTATCCACACAAAAACAGATCACTACAGCCCTATGACTCTTAACAAATGTCATATATAATAATATGGATCATTACCTTCTTATAGGTTCATAGGTTCATACTAGGCTATCTGCCCTCGGGCAATTATAAGCCTAGCCCGATTCTGTATGGCTTACGACACCCCTTGATTTGAGTATACTATGCCCTTTTTAAGGTTTAGTTTACTGTGCCTCTGTCTAAGTGGCAGTATCTTGCTGAATTAATTAGGGCCACTGGCACAGTTATTCAGACCTCCTTGATTATCATGTTACAATGTATTGGTACAGTGTACACCTGAAGGCAATGGTTCAGAAGTTACACGTCCTTAATAGCAATAATCCATAACAGCCTGGCTCCACCATGCAATACATGCACATATGCATTGTCCTGAATCTTGCCCCCTAAGTTGTGTCATCTCTGTTAATGTGCATTCATCATTGTCTCACCCAAACCATACCACTTTGCTTTGTGCTGAGGACTTGGTCATTTACCATCATTCATCTGATAACTTCAAAATGCTCCTGGATCTGCAGAATGATTTAGATGCATAACAGCATGGTTGTAACATGTATTTCTCATCGTAGCTGTAATGAAATCATTGTGCATGTTGTTGAATGTCTGGACCAAAAACAGATTCAAGAAAGCCACAAATGGGTGATTTAAATGAATCAATCATGAAAATGTCTCCACATTAAATAATCTGGGAATACATTTGGATTGCATGTAAATATATAAGCTTTATACTGGTGAAGTAAAATAAAATAAAATACAACTATTAAACATGGCCTAGGAAAGTTTCAGTGTTTTTATGCCTTGAAGCATAAACAATAATTACTAAGGCAGTTCTTCTCCCACAGCTTGAATATGGTCTTCCTAGTCTCATAGCCATGCTCATAGCTGTAGAAAAAATGTGTGCTTTTATTAGCAGAGCTAAGCAAAGCACCATTGTTTAACAATTCAGACATAAAAACATATCCTTATTAAAAATCGGCCAGCCATTTTTAGCACAACTGATTAGTGAAACTTTGGTATTTGGATTTCTGCACAACTTTGAGGATTATATAGCCAGAAAATAGATTACATACTGCAAACCAATCAAAATTAGATAATTCATTACTTAACAACAATAAATAAAAATAATAAAGCTGCTAAATCTTTCTGAACTATATCACTTTTTGACATAATAAGTGCTCCTACTACACATAAGATGTGCAGAAAATCTGTCAAAATTCTGGCTATCATTTGTTGCACATTTTCAACCTCATGCAAATATAGACTTCACCCCCCATAACACAAGAAGGTATACAACCTAAAGGATAGTCACTAAATTAAATATATATTCACTGGCTATATTTTAACAATACTTCACCAACTGTAAATTCTATTGCCAGAACCAAATAACTGATATTAAAAGCTGCTGTTCATTCACTGTTATGGTTGCTAAATTCACAAATACTTTTAGCGATAGTGATCCCATACCATGTATATATGCTGTGTGATGGGCAATAACTATCATATTACTTTGTAAGGCATTTTTGTGGAACATGACAGTGTGGCTAGGCCTGGGTGTTTGAAAAGAGGTGAGTACAGGGATATTAGTAACTGTGCACATAGCACAGTGCTTGTGTGTTACCATAGAAGAAACTGTGCAATTGTTTCCACAATGCTCCATATTTTGTTTTTAATCTAGGTATGTATATGTGCTCAGGATGTATCCATTGCAAGCATTGCTACTAGGTATGTATATGTGCTCAGGATTTATGCATTACAGGCATTGCTACTAGGTATGTATATGTGCCCAGGATGTATGCATTACAGGCATTGCTACCCATACAGCTTATGTGAAAACTGATAAATAGGTGCCCTGTTCACTGTCAAATCAGTAGTTTGGCTTGCAGGAATCTGTTACCTGGCTTGATATTGACAGTGGAGGATGAGGGATCTGAGCACTGTACTTTAATGTGAGGTGCTGAGGAGTGGAGTGGGAAATGAACTGATAATGATCCTGGTATGCTTGCCTTCTGCCAAGAACTATGGGGCAAGAATATGTTGGGCATTATTTCAAAAATGGCAGCTAGTCAATGGCATCTCACACTTAGTACTGCTACAGTTGATCTGCATTATGTGCCCATTTCTCCAAAGGAGAAATCTGTGAGTGTTCATGTTGGACAGGAATGTATCTGTAAGTTGTAAACTGCTGTAAAATGAGTTACAGAACATGATTTTGGGACTATGTTTATTCAAATGGTGATATGTTGCTGACTAAAATCATTTGATGGGGGAAACAGGCATTATCTTTGAAGTAAATCCCTGAAACATGAGATGATTAGATGCTGGATGAAGGACAAACATTAAAGTATAGAGTGCATGTGGACACAGTGAGCTATATGAAAAAAATGCATTTCAAACTTCATTGTTACTATTTTATAAAATATAGTATATTGGCTTGCAACCACTGTCTCTGTGGTGACTAGGACTGCACAGACATACTTACTGTTGTTGTAACTGTTGTCTATGCCTGTGATCAAGACATGCCTGACTGTAGCTGTAAATATATTTGTAGTTTAAATGGAGCTTCAATGCTGGCTAGTTTGATGAGGTACACAAGCTTCTAACAATGTATTCATGGCAAACCTTCAGCACAGTCAAATTGGGCATATGCCTAGAATGACAACCAGGCAGGGATATTTTTCTAACTTTTGTCTCACTTTTTTTTGCATCAAGGTAAAATGGTACTGCAGCTGTTGGAAGCAGAAACTGTTGCAGTACTGTACAAGTGTACCTCTTAACTTTACCAATTTTGGTGTTAAATGTCATTGTCATGAAATAACACTCTGCCCCCACTTTGAAATATAATTTATGTAAGATGATTATTTTTTCCTTATAGGGTCACAGGGCAGGGTATTACCAATGTGGTGAGGATGACAAGATATGTGAGAGTCAATGATACACAGTAAATGAAAATTCACATGCAGAAGTTTAGAGAAACCAGTAGTTAAGAGAGACCATGGACCATAGCAACACTGCTTTGAGTCATTCTGAATAATGCTTTTGATGTTTATGGGATGTTTCCCTTCATGGCAAACAGCACCAGAGTCCAAGGTTGTGCCATACCCATGGCAGTGCTGGGAGATGTGCTTATCAGAATTAATACTTTAAGCTATATGAGACCATTTTTTTATCCTAAAAGCCAGATAACCTGATAGTAATACTTAGCTGTCTTAATTTTGCCTCATGTTTGGATCAATTCCCAGTAAATATGTGTGGTTTTCTGTAAATCATTGATGGTTCCGATCACTTGAACATAGGTTTTTTTTTGTATGAGAAGTGAATGGAGGGTGTGTGTATGTGTGTGTCTGGAGCATGCCCCATTTACAATCACTTTTAAAACACATTAATTACACCATGGACCAATACTGACTTGATACTCATAAACAATTCATAAATGTTTGAAATCTTATAACAGAAAGTTTAAAGTTATACATACCTAGAATAAATGAACCAATATAAACATACAGTGCCCCCTATATGTTAACCAATACCCAAAATTGAGTTATCTAAGGTTATATTCAGATACATTCAAAAGACAGTCAGAGTTAAAAATATTATATATATATATATATATATATATATATACGCAATATGTTTATATACATGTGTGCAATATAGACTTATTATACCTAAAAATTATGATAAATATAAATTAATAAATGAATTCATTTATTCTAAATGCACTAATTATAGCGCCATTAAATGGTTAGGTATTAAAATACATAAATACTAGCATATAGATAAATAATCATATCTACAAATACCATAAAAATATATAAAATCTGTATATATATATATATATATATATATATATATATATATATATATATATATATATATATATATATGGGACTACCTGAAAACGCCGAACTCGCAGAACGCCGACGAGAACACCGAAACCGGAAGATCGACAATGGAGAAGACCGACTGTTGAGAATCCTGATGCTGAGAACACCGACATGTTAAGGTAAGTGTGTGATAGGAACGGACATTAGAGTCAGGGTGTGGTAAGGTAAGTGTGTGATAGTGACAGATGTTAGGGTAGGGTGTGAGACAGGTAAGTGTGCGACAGTGACAGAGTTTAGGTTTAGGGGTGGGTTAAGTGAGTTAGGTTAGGGTACGGGTAAGGTAACTGTGCATAACTGATGGACTTGAGGATTGGGGTGGATTAAGTGAGTTAGGGTAAGGGTGCGGGTAAAGTAAGTGTGCGATAGCGACGGACCTTAGGGTTAGGGTTTGGGTTAAGGTTAGTGCATAGATAGTTGTGTATATAAAGTTTAGTGTAGGTTTGTAAGGTTTTTGATGTGCTTGTGTTGTGTGTGTGTTTTTCGGGAAAGGTATTTGTTTTGTTGATTGTCGGGATTTTGGTTTGTCGGACATGTGAAGTTTCATGTTTTTGAACTTTTTTTTTCGTTTTTTTGTGTCGGTTATTTCGTTGTTGGTGTTTTGGAGTGTCGGTGTTATCAGGTAGACCTATATATATATATATATATATATATATATATATATATAAATAAAATGTATATATATAATATATATATATATATATATATATATATATATATATATATATATGTATATATATATATATATATATATATATATATATATATATATATATATATGTAAACCCCCATGAATTTAAACCATAGACATTAAATTACTTTAAAAAGTATTATAAAATTATAAAGTTGTTAAATTATTTAATTATTAAATTATTAAATTATCTACCTAAGGCCTTTCGTTTTAGAAAGCAAGTAACTGAAGAAGATTCATTTAAGCCTGGCCATTGAGTTGCATTTGTTCCCAGTTGCCACAGTAAACAAATGCACAGTAAACAACCTTTTCTGTATAACAACTACTTTTCTGCCTGCAAGGATTTCTAGCACATGTAATGTGGATGTTGTGATAACAGATAGAACTGTTTCAACTAATACAAATTTTCGTTCAGCTTTTATTACTACCTATACCTTAGCAAATAAAGAAATTATTGGGATTCTGGTTAATAATTGGGTAATTTTATCATCATGTAATGATTTTAGACAATGTGTATGTGAGAAACCTTTTGTAGTCTATAGGAAAGGTCAATCTTTGAAGAATTTGTTTGAAAGCAGTAGACAGATACAAAATGTTGGTTGTATGAAAAAATGTGGATTATGCAACTACTGTGAATATATAATGGAAGGATCAAATTTTAATATTAACGGTATAAAGGTGGTTCTAAGGAAGAAATGTAGTTGTTATACAGAAAAGGTTGTTTACTGTGCATTTTGTTGCAAATGTTCTTGCTTTTATATTGGAAAGACATAGAGGAAATTAAATAATTGTATCTATGAACATCTGAGAGACATTAAATTAAAAAAAAGATATGAATGCCTTAGCAAAACATTGTAATGAATGACCGGGACATACATTTAAATTCACTGTTTTTGACCCTTTGCATTTAGACCCAAGAGGTGGTCTATTGCCATTGTATCTTGAAAGAAGTGAAGCTCTATGGCAATTTGGAACAAATGCAACTCAATGGCCAGGCTTAAATTAATTTTTCTCAATTACTTGCTTTCAAAAACTAAAGGACTTAGGTAGATAATAATTTAATATTTTAATAATTTAACAAATTTTTGATTTTATAATACCTTTTAATGTAATTTAATGTATATGGTTTAAATTCATGGGGGTTTACATATATTCACACACATATATATATATATATATATATATATATATATATATATATATATATGTGTGTACACATATATTTATACAGATTTTCTATATTTTTATGGTATGTGTAGATATGGTTATTTATCTATACGCTAGTATTTATGTATTTTAATACCTAACCATTTAATGGTGCTATAATTAGTGCTTTTAGAATAAATTATTTTATTTATTAATTTATATTTATGATATTTTTAGGTATAATAAGTCTATATTGCACACATGTATATAAACATATTTCTTTATATATATATATATATATATATATATATATATATATATATATAAAATATTTTTAAATCAGTCTCTGTCTTTTGAATGTATCTGAATCTAACCTTAGATAACTCAATTTTGGGTATTGGTTAACATATAGGGGGCACTGTAAGTTTATATTGGTTCATTTATGCTAGGTATGTATAACTTTAAACTTTCTGTTATAGGATTTCAAACATTTATGAATTATTTATAAGTACCTGGTCAGGATTGGTCCATGATGTAATTAATGTGTTTTAAAAGTGATTGTGAATGGGGAATGCTCCATCTTGATAAAGTCTCTGAATCTGAAGATGAAAGCGCTTGATTTCTATATATTTTTCTTTTATTTTATGAACAAAGTAATTTTAAGTGCATTTAAGCTGATTCAGGCAGTTTGTGTGCTGTCTCTCCAGATCTAGATTTCAGAGCCTTTTGTGAGGTTGACAGCTATGGTGAAAACTGAATTCACTGAATATGTTTAGTGGCTGTATTCCCCTATTATTGGCTTTGTCTAAGTGTTTGTGCTAAGAGGTTGAGAGCTGTGGTTACAAGTGAATTCACTAAATGATAGACTGAAACTTAAATGGCTATCTTTCAAAAAACAGCTGATTTGGTATAGTGATACATTGCTCTGATTGTATTGCACAGGTTCCTGGGTTCAGGGCTTGGCAGTGAAATGCATGGTGGTAACACAGCATTTTATTCTAGCAACTCTCCAAGATTATACAAGCAATGTTTAAAATATGTCCCTAGTTTTGGGGATTTTGCCCCCCCAATAAATGTTGGCTTTTTCTAGATTTTTGTGCTTCAAAGTTAACAGATACAGTTGAATGTTGAGTGGATTTTACAAGGAGCTGAGAGTTAGTAAAGAAGTGTAGTGCTGCTTATGCTAAATCTGCTTGCATTGTTAATAGCACAAAAGGTAGTGTACTTGCTTTTGATGTAGAAGGCTGTGAGTTCTACTCCCACAGTATATGGATGCATTGTTGATATCGTGCTGTGTTGTACTTTTAAAGGGGGTAGATGCTGCAGTCCTGAGAATGTCCTCTTTGGTGGAGATACCTGGGAACAATTAACTTGTTATCAGTTTTGCATCCATTCCCCATTGCAATATTACTAACGTATCATTTTTTTATTGTAACATAGGCAATGTATTCCTCAAGGGCAACATACACTTTATTTTTAGATGAAACAATGAAGTATAAAGTTGTTTGCTAGCAGCAACCTCTTCATTTAGTTACATATCTCTTTAATGTGGAATTATTTAGATGATGTTTACTTCTGCAGAAATTGCGCATATTTACTAATACTGGTGGACTGTAGAAGTTTGAGTAGACTTTTAGGATGGAAATGTTCTGAATTGAGCAGTTTTGTCATTATTGGTGCATGCATTTTGTTTCATTGTTTACTGGAAAAATGTTCAAAACAATAAATTTAAAATGCCCTCTCACAACTGCACTGCATTATATTAGGAATATAATTTAATACAATCAGGAAGGTGTATCAAAGAACACATGTATGTTTCATGTGCAAGGGGCCTATGATTTGAAAACAGTCCAGAGTTAATCTTTATCTGCCACTGGCCAGATATATTTTCTTTGAACGTGAGTTTCAAGGACAGAGACGTTTTAATGCTAAGTCTATTTTCATTGTCAGACTGCATTGCTTTGTTTAGCAGATGTCTATTAGTGTTAGTGGTTGTGAACTTTTAAATGAAATCCAAATCATCGTAGAAGTAAAGCAGTATGCACATTACAGTGTTTATGGTAAATGGGGTGAAACAGCCATGTAATAAGACATTGGAATAGCTGCAGGGGGCCCATTTGACCATAATTTTGTGAGGGGGGAAGGGCAGCAAACTCAGACAGCCCTGGCTGAACTATACCTCTCAACTATCCACATTTTTGCAGAATTAATAGATTTGGGATTCTTATTTTTGGTTTGTTCCTCATAAAATGTTAGTTTTCTGGCAAATTATTTGGGAATGAAGTCACTAAATAATTACAGACTTTGAGTTTCAGAATTCATACCCTTCAGAAAAATGCATGCTAAAGCAAGGCCTGTTATTTTATCAACTGTATAAGTTTACACAAGAGCAATTTTTAGTACTGTTTGCATGTTCCCCCAATATATTTGGCCTTGTCCAGATTTCCTGCATTAAGAGATTGAGAGGTACATGCAAATAAATCACTTTATAGAATTAGGTATATCCAAACCTCTCAACTGTCCCTGATTTTAGCTCAAAATGTTGCTCTCCCCTAATACTCCCTCCACAAAATGGCAAATTTGGAAGAAAACATGGAGGGTTTACAATTAATAAAGAATTGTAATGATTAGAGTTAGATAACTTAATTTCAGAAATGCATGTAGATTCTCTTATTTTCTCAGCTGCTTAAGTTAACAGTACTAATATTAAAACATTGTTGCTTAGTTGACAGGTTCCCAGCTGTATTGTGTGACAATTTTATATTTTTGCATCACATTTTTGGTCCGTTCTTCATAAAATTGTGGTTTTCTGGCAAATTAGTGGCAAATCTTTAAAGATTGAAGTTAGAAAACAATGACAAACATTTGAGTTTCAGATTTCATACCCCTTAGAAAATTCATACTAATGCAAGACCTACTATTCTATTATCTTTCTAAGATCATAAGAACAATATTTAAAAATTGTCCTTATTTTTGAGGCTTTGCCCCACTTCTGCTTATGCCTTTGTCCATATTTCTTGCTCTGAGGCTGAGAGGTATGACAAATGTGTCAGGGCCATCACCATTGCCCAGAGACATTTCAAATTGTGACATACTTGTTGAACACAACTCCCCCACGTAGTGACTCTGGATGTGTCCAAGCAAGGCAAGGAGCAGTTATGCAGTGTAAGTGTGCAGAGTATCCCCACATCCAAGGTAGACACAAAAACTACAGTGGCTTTTCATCTGTCCTTGATTTTGCAGAATGTTCTGGTTTTCTGTCATATTTTTATACTGTTGATGTATGCTCTTCTTATTCAGAAAATGTGTGTTGTTGCAGTGCCTGTTGCTCTGTGTTTAAGTAGCAATGCTTTAATGACCATCAGGTAAGCTTGCCTGAGGTTGTAAGATGCAACTAATCTTTAATAAGCATACTGTTAAAGAATTACCAACATTGAAAGCCTTTTTGTTCTTGCCATGCAGAGAATATTTACATTACTAGATAGAGTATAAGCTTTAGATATTGAAACTCGTATGACAGTATTTGTAATAAAGGACAGGATTACAGTATTTTCAGAAGCTCATTACATTTATTGGAGACTTGTAGTCATCTTTTCAGGCTTTACCCGTAAACTAAACAGAATGCCAATCTATCATGTGCGGTCCATAACCTGTGCAGTAATCCTTTAAGCAATTTATCTTGAGCTTATCTCTTGTTTGCTGTTCATTTTTTTTTTACTTTGATCATGTTTTCCCCATGAAACAAGAAGATAATTGTTGTCAGGCAGCAGGTATTTTCTGGATAAGAAACATTTTTAAAACTAGGGGTATCACACAGATTGTTACTTTCAGCATGTTACTTGGTACTTTTATAAAGCTGAATAAAATTATCATTAGAACTGCAGTGCAAGGAGAGGTGGTTTGAGTTGTGTGCTGCTTGTTTTTTATTATACTTGATTCTGACTGGCATTTAAAAAATTATTTTTCATCCCGCAAAAGTTTTTTGTTTCCATTTAGATATTAAGTAAGCTGTCATGTAGCCAATGCATTGAACTATTTTTTTCTTCTACAATTCATTTTGTCTTGATTGGACTCTAATAATGATGGTTTGGCACCCAGGGCAGCGTATTTAATTAATGTCCCACTTTTTGCGATTTTTAGCATAATCCTGCCCCTTTCTAGTTGGCCACCCCCGTTGCAGTTGGCCCCACCAGTTTAGCTGTCTCCTGCATTCCCCCTTTGATTTGAAGTCACCAGCCGCCACTGGTAATAACAATAAGACATCACAACCAATTTATCAGTTTGCAAGAAAATTATGTGTAATACCAACCCCCAGATATTCTTATGATATAGAGAACATGAAAATTGCATTGTGTAATAAGTATAGGTGCAATAAGGAACCAGTCAGCTTGTAGTAATAAGTAATAATATAACTGTCTAAGAGAAAGGTAAATGTTAGGTCTGATACACGTGTAATTGTATGTATGTATGTATGTATGTATGTATGTATGTATGTATATGTCTCTCTTCTAAACGTGTAATTTTGTGCATGTATTTGTGCTTTCAGTTTAAGAATGTTGCATGTAATTTCATTTAGATTTCACTTGTGATGCCTAAATGACAATAAAGTTTACTCTGACTTTGACTTTGAATGCATGTAAGGCTTTCAGATGGCTTAGAGCAGAACTGTAGCTAAGGTGGTTGAGCAGAGCAATTGCCCAAGGTGCAAAGTGTTGGGAGAGCATAATCATCTGATCCTGATCTCTCTTTAATGCAATACTGGCTTTTAAAAGTGGTATTGCGTTTGTGGTAAAACCTGAGTGCTGTGGTTCTCCAAGTTTAGTTTAAACTTTAGCAATTTAATACCTGTTCATACCTTACATTTCCTTACTCACCCTTCTTCAGTCACTTCCATAATTCTATCAATTTCTCTCCTCTGGCTTTCTCTCTAAATATACCATAAGCCTGCTTTTCACTCACCTCACTAACTTACCTTTAGTTTCTATATAAACTGGTTAAAATGTATCTATTAAATAATTGTCATATAACTTGTATCTTTTTTTAAGCAAGAAACATGTTTATTAAATTATCACTTATGAAATAGGCAATCATACATTTATATAAATGAAAACAAACCATATTAACATAATCCCAGCTGCAAGCATTTTACATCACAAACCATACTGATGTAATCCTAATTGCAAACATTGCACACCACTTATAATCTACCCAGTCATTGTCAGTCAAACTTTACCTAGCTCATTCAAGTCCCGCCTTCTTTTAAACCTCATTTCTTTTTTATGTAATTTACTCCCTAGGGAAATTATTTTTCTGAGCTATGATACAGAATCGGAATTGACTAGACATAGTAAGGCCTTGCTGAGTCTAATTATGGTGGCTGCAAAAAAGCAATTACTTGAAAATGGAAGTCAACATATAAACCAACTGTACTAGAAATAGGGAATATAGTAACAGAGATAAAACAACTGGAATTGGGGTCTTTAAACTTGTTGTATCTATTCTTAACACTGTTTTCGTATTATGTCTAATTTGGTATAATTATTTAAACTGTATTGTATTTTGTATTATTTTTAAAGAATGTAAAATTTATTGTTCTTAAAATGTTTTGTACTACTTGGAGCTTTTCTCCCTGGCCCTCTGCTAAAATTGGACTCCTTCCCAGTTGGACTTTCCTTGTAATCAAATTTCAATAAATAAATAAAAAGAAAATGTTTCTTTTTTTAACTAAAACCTACAGGCAGGGTATAAACTGTAGCAAATGTGACATTGTTTCCTCTTCTGAGGGGTAAGCTGCTGGTTCATGGTACAGATACAGGGCACTGGTTGAGCCAGCTACACTTCTGGCTATAAGGATATCAGCACAACAGCCACTTACAGCCTATCCAAGTTTGCTCCAAATGTACCAAAATATTGTAGCTGTGTCAATACCCCAAGGAAGTTTACAAGTTATGATATAAACTTGTACACATCCAATGTTCATAAGCTGTCCTGTCCATTAGAGAACATAGGTGCCAAATCGGGGATAAATCTGTGCTTTCCTATGCACTGGTCCAAGTTACATTTGAATACGGTGAGCTTCGCTTCACTTGTATGGGAAGCCTGTACTAGGGAAGGGGTAATTTTTGAGACACATACCTTTCACTCCACCATATCTTGTTTATGTTACAGACAAGGTTTAGGACCTTAGAATGGGTATTCCTTATGCTTTTGGTTTTACAGATGTGCAACAAATTCATCAGTGTGGGATCAGAGGATGCCTTGCAGGCTAGGCATAAATCATTGTGCTGCAGTCTTTATGAGACTGAGTACAGGTATAGGTTTTTGAGGCAGTCAGCATAGCACTTGTTTACTCCCCATATTCTTTTTGTGAGGAATGTTTGTGCTCTCTCAAGCTGTTTCAAGTGCCTCGTCAGGTACATGCCAAACAGTGCTTTGTATTCATGACTGGTATGATGTGAGCCAAGTGCAGTGGAACAATGACCTCTCTAGACCTGGATGCCATGCCTTTACTTAAAAGTTACTTGCAGCATAGAAATATTTTCTCACCACAGTAGATATGTGGTGGCCAAATGTCAGGTTACTCTCAACATGTGTTCCCAGATTGCTGACCACTGGGTCTACTGATAGTGGTGCAATCAATGAGGTCATTTCCAAGGGTGGTCATCTTTGCAAACGGTTACGCATTTTTTCACATTGGGTTTTAGTCCATGGATCTGGCATCAGTCGGTTGTCTGCCTCAGACCTTTGTGTAGAGCATCTCAGTCTTTAGGGGATTTAATGATCTCACCTAGTTTGCATTCATGTGAAAACTTGGTCAGCCAGAGGCCCTTGACATTTGCCATAACTTCAGAGAAGTAGATACCAAAAAAGACACCCTAGCACTGATCCCTTTGGGACTCCACTACTGACTGTTCTCTTTATGAGGATGTATTGCCCTATATTAACTTTTCGTGTTCTATCAATGAGCCAGCTGGCTATCCATTGGGCGATATATGAGTTTATGCCTAATTTTGTAAGTTTATCTACAATGCCTGAGTGTAGTACTATAGCAAACTCTTTGGCCAGGTCAAGGTAGGTAGGGTCCACTGTTTTGCCCGCATCCATAGTTTTATTGACCTTCTCAAAGAAATCCACCAGGTTAGGTAGGCATAATCATTCTTTTGACAAAAACAAAATGGGTTGTGTCCAGTGTCTGTATGTTTTCAATGTCATTCTTTATCAGATCCATGATAATTCTTTCCATGGCTTTGCATCTGAAACTAGTTAGACTTAGGGGGTCTGTAAATATTCTTTCATATCATTGTTGCAATATCCTTTACATGAAGGATCTCCTGCCATGGACAGCCCAATGTCCAGCCAGTATTCCAAAGCCTTTGGAATTTATAGATGTACATCAATGTATGCTCTCTGTGAAAGGTGTAGGGCATAAAGGTAACATATGGACGCACTTACTTCTTCTTTGCTACCAGTCCAAATGCCATCACTGAGCATTGGTCTGAGTGCTCTTTCTTCTTTGCTGGTTACCGAGCCGTGTTTCAGAGAAGTGCCCCATTAGGGTTTCTTCTTATCTATTTTTACTTTTATTTTTTTATAGGTTTATATGTCATCCTGAAAGGGAAGATGTTAGTGTGTGAGGCAGATTCCCCATAAAGATCATCAAAAGCAATGTATTTTCTGTTTGGATGCTTGTCATGACCATATGCAATGTTCTGTCTGCCAAATGTTTGTCCCAAAGACCCTATGTAGTTGTCTCTCTTACTTGTCAATTTACATGGAGAACCATAGTCTTAAATTGTTGGTGCAGGGTGCTATGGCAGAATCCTCCCATCTTGAAGGTCATTGTTGTATATATTTCAAAGGGGACTGTTGTCAGGTTTCTGATATTCAAAAGAATTATTATGAACTCCTCCAAAATGAGTCCCCTAAGCCTTCTGCTGTACCTCCTGTCTTGGCTGCATTTCTAGATACTTTTCAGCAGCCTCTGTGGCCCATTACATACAGCCTCCAGCCTCTAAAAAAATTGATAGACTTTACAAGGTGCCTGATGCTTATAAGTTTTTGTACAAATGCTCTAATGCTGAGTCTTCTGTAGTGTCTGTCTCTTCTGACAAATCTTCTCAATGTTTGCCATCTTCTACACTACTCCCTTCAGACAAGGACAGTAGGGCTATGGAACATTTAGGCAAAAAGGTATATACTGCTGGTACCTTGGCTTTTTGAGCTATTAATTAACAGACTCATATGGACAAGTACATTCTAGCCTTTCTCTTTCAAGCTTCTCATGCAAACTCTGACCTTCCTGATCAGAAGGGAAGGTTTCTGACTTTTCCTTTTGGGTTCTACCTCTCAAGTGGCTCGCCATGCTATTAAATATAGTTATGATGCAGCTGATGCTTCCTCTAGGGCTGCTGCCTTTAGTTCTGTTATGAGACATTTTTCTTGGCTTTATCTCCAGCCCTTGCCTGATGATATTAAGGCTAAATTCTTGGATGCTCCTCTTGACAGTAAGAGCCTGTTTGGTTTTGCTGCTGCTGAGCTTTTTTAGTTCCTCCAGGATAAAGGCAAGGCCTTGCAAAAATTGAAACATATTTTTGTCTCTCCTATCCCTAAGTTCCAGAAGAATTATCCATCCAAAATTGCTTTTGTACGTAGACAGCCAAGCCTTCCTCCTAAGGGTAAGAAGAGTTCAAAGAATGTACCCCCTGAGAAGTCTACTTATACTCCAACTTCTCAGTGACCTCTTTTCAAGACAAACCAAGTTTTAATTGACTGTTTGCTTCCCCTTTCCTTGGTTCACGTTCCTTCTCCCTTCATATTTCCCTCTTCCTTCCCAATTGGTTAAGAGTCACTCAAGACTCTTGATTTCTGTCCATCATCTGCCAGGGATACTTTATGGTGCTGAAATCCCCTCCTCCTTTTCAGTGCATCCCTCAACCTCCCCAGGAACAGCTTCCTTTCTTTGCAGACCTGCTTCAGGGCCTTTTGGCTCAGAGAAGCTTTCAATTCATGCTCCCAGTACAGGAAGGGAAAGAGTTTTACTCAAGGTTGTTTCTGGTTCGCAAGAAGGAAAGCACCTGGAGACCTATTCTGGACCTTTCTCAGCTCAGCACCTTTTTAAAGGTCCCTTCCTTTAGGATGCATTCCCTTCAAATCATGTTCCCTGTTATTCTTCCCTAAGCTTTCTTAGGCATCCATGAGATCCAGAGGTACTATTTTCACATCTCTATTCATCCCCTTTTCTCTGTTTATTCCTTGAATTTTCAGTTCTTTACTTTGCCCTTTTGCCTCTCTACTATCCCAAGGGCTTTCAACAAATGTCTCACTCCTGCCATTGCTTTCTGCAGGATGAGAGGAGTTCAAATCTTTCCTTATTTGGGTGACCTGTTCATTCAGGCTACATCCCCTGAGGTATTGCTTCAGCACCTCCAGATTTAGGTTTGTCTCTTACAAATCTTAGGGTTTACCATTACCTTTCAGAAGTCAGTCCTGGTTCCTTCTCAGGATCATATGTTTCTCAGTTGAAGGATTCAGACCAGTCCCATGCTGGCATCCCTGCTTCCACCCCAGGCTTTGACATTAATCACCTTTTTTAAGTCCCTTCTTCTTCTAGCTTCAGTCACAGCCAGGGGTTTTCTCAGGATTCTAGGATTCATGGCCTCCACTGGTCCTATGCTGCCTCTAGCCAGACTTCATATGGGAAAACTACAGTAGTTCCTGAAGTCAGTGTGACTTCACCACTGTCATCCACTGGATTTTTTAGTTCCTCTCTTTAAAAGCCTCAAACGTGAGTTTCAGTGGTGGGTTCATCAGCTTTCTCTCAAACCCAAGGCTTCCCTTTCATCCCCCAGTCCCCTCTCAAGAACTTTCTTCAGATGCCTCTGATAGGGGGTAAAGAGCTTATTTAGTTTCCTTCAAGGTCCAGGGTTTCTGGCCTCCTCATCAGAGGTCAGATCACATCAACATAAAGGAGATGAGAGCTCTCCTTTTAGCTCTTCAGATTTTCCATTCTATTTTTCTTCCAAGGCCTTTCAAGATCTTGCACAGAGAATATAATATATTTGGCTAACTGCACTATATGCAAAGGTTTTTATGTAGGGAAATGCAACCTTAGATTTAAAGAACGAATCACTGAACTTCTATCAGATATCAGAAGAAACGTGCACACAAATTCATTAGTGAAGCATGTTCAAGAAAAAGGTGTGCAACATAGTTTTAAGTTTTGAGTTATACAAGTAATATTAAGCAATAGAAGGGGTAGTGATTTAAAGAATTTCACTGAAGTCTGTAAACAAAATTGGGTAATACGTTCTAATGTGGATAGTCCACCTAGGTTAAACTTTGCTGTAAGTTTCTTCTTCTTCTTTTCCCGGTTAGGGGTCGCCACAGCAGATCACATGTCCGCTCATGATTGGCAGGAGTTTTATGGTGTCAAGTTGCCAGCCCAGCGGCCAACCTTCCACAGAAGGCACACACACACACTCACACCTAGGGCCAATTTAGAGTGTCCAATCCACCTACAGCATGTCTCTGGGATGTGGGAGGAAACCCAAGCCCCTGGAGGAAACCCACGCAACCACAGGGAGGACATGCAGACTCCATACAGAAGGCACCCCAACTGAGAATTGAACCAGGGAACCTCTTGCTGTGAGGAGACAATGCTAACTGCTGCACCACCATGGCTGTAAGTTTAAAACCATTATTAAAATATAAACAAAATAAGTTGTAGAATGCATACCACATAACTTTGTTTCCACAGTGCATTTTTAAACAAGTTATTATGTAACCATCTATCTAGGAGGATACAGTATACACTGCTTAATTAATTAATTAATTAATTAATTAATTAATTAATTAAACTGATACTTTGGTTTTGTGAATGGTAAATCACACCTGCTCAACCTGGTTGACCTCTTTGAGTCAGTCCGCAGAGCTGTGGATGAGGGCAAGGCAGTTCATGCAGCCTACCTCGATCTGGGCAAGACCTTTGATACCAGTCCCCACTCAGGAATTATTGATAAACTCACCAAACTAGGCAGCAGCCACTATATCACTATTTGGGTTGCAAATTGGCTCAAAGATAGAACCGACAATGTGAAAGTAGTGGACTTCAAGTCAGGCTGCCGACCAGTCACGAGTGGAGTCCCACAGAGATCGGTCCTGGGTTCTCTCCTGTTTGGCATCTACTTCTCAGATGTCCAAGCCAACACGTAGGGACTCTGGCTAACCAAGTTTTCAGATGACTGTAAGCTGGGAGCCATTATTAACTCTCAAGGTGATGTAGACATCCTACAGAAAGGCCTCACTGAGACCAATAACTGGGGTCAAAACCATGGCCTTAAGCTTAATGCCCAAAATTGCATTATCATCCTCTTTGGGAAAAACTCAGTTCCCACTAATTACCACATCAATGGGAGCCCACTGAGCACTGAAGGCATTATAAGAGATCTGGGGACAAAGGTTGACAGCAACCTCTCCTTCGACTACCACATTGCCACTGTGGTCAGAAAGTCCTTGTGTGTGGCACATCTCATTACCAAGGGTTTTGCATCCAGGAAGAAAGAGGTCATCATCTCTCTCTATTCTTTCCTCATTAGGCCAATTAGCGAGTATAATGCCCCATTTGGCATGTACCTCACTAGACACATGCAATAGCTGGAAAGGCCACAAAGGTACCTCATGAAGAGGATCCTAGGTCCTAAACACACATCCTACACAGGCATTCAAAAAAAAACCAGCTGTTCTCTATCTCATATCGTCTACTAAAAGGCGATCTCTTCTTGACTTACAAAGCCATGTCTGACCCAGCTCTGTTAGAAATGCTACATCTAAAGAAATTCCAATCCCTCCACACCACACTCTCCAGAGACCTCAACCTCATTACTACAATCAACAGAACATGCTGGAGGGACAGATTCATAACCCAGAGACTGCCCATGCTCTAGAATAGACTTCCCCTACCTGTCAAGCAGAACACCTCACTGGCCCTCTTCAAGAGAAATCTGGATGAGTGGATGAGAAATAGAAAGTTCACCCCGGGGATCATTCCAGTGGCTATATTTGATAGAAGCATTGGGAACTAACATTGGGGGGCACGATCCCAGGGCACTGCTATGGGATAGGCTTGTAAAGGCTCCAGGGCCATTAGCCTAGTATACACTTATGAACCTATGAACCTATAAATTACTTAATTTAAAAAAATGGCAGCGCACTGTGAGGCACTGGCTGTGTCAGCTCATTCTAGACATATGCTTATTTTGTCTTCTTTTGCACAAAAAACCTCAAACAAAATCAGTTTCTGCATTTCCAATTGAAGATACAGAAAGTTATAGCAAGCAGAAGTTACTAGAAATTAAACATTCAACATTTACTTGTTGCTGGATTGATGCCTTGAATTTTGCAGAGTATTTGGGGCCTACTATTCTCACAGAGTCATAGCGGCTGGGTATTTTAACTTTGCACACTGTTTTTGTATCCATTGACAAAGGCTGAATAACCGAACCCGGTCTAGAATATGGTTTTGGAGCAACAATAAAGTAATCTTTATTATATTGTGTTCACTATAGTTTTTGCTGGTCGTTGGTGGTTTTACGTTGTTGGTTTGACCCTGTACGCCATCCTTGCGGAGCACTTTGTTTGCTGTTGGCGTTTTTGGCTTCGCTGGTGGTTCTCGATAGTGACACATCATTTCTGTGCTAGAGAGCATCTTTTTGGAATCCTTTTGGAATCGTTTTAGTCGTTTTTTAACTTTGTGAAACAGTGGATGTTATTATTTTACTTATCAAGCATCAACCATATTGGATTGCTGTTTTGTTTAAAATGGATGGTGAATTAGCATTTTGACCAGGGAAGGATTACTTCGTGTGTGTTTTGGCAGACATGGGGATTGGTCTAGGGGCCTAAAGCGAAATACGGAAGTTCATTTCCTCACTCACTGGCAGTCGTTTTGGAACTTTTCCGTGTATATTCTGGTTCCATGTCCCATTCACTGGACTCAATATATGGTGGACTACAGGCCTGTAAATTTAAGAACAACCAAAGGTACTGTGTTTATTAGCAAGATAGGAACCTATTTTTTCAGCTTTATTTTATATAAATCATTTAGTAACATTTCAGGATTTTTTCACATATACTTTGCTAGAGGTTGGCAGTATTGCTATCATATATGGTGGACTACAGGCATGTGAATCCGAAAATAGTGAAAGGCATTTGGATTATCGTTGATGGTTATAGCTTGTGAAAACATTACCATATATATTGACTTCAACATTTGGGACTTATTGGATCTTTGAATGTACTAGCAAACGGGTGATTCTACACGCTGTATTTTTACAGACCCATTATATATGTAATTGAAATATTACAATTATAATAGCTATATGTTGTGACGTTTGCTTAATATGGTGAGATATGTTGCATATCTATACAGTGTAATATTTTGAAACTATAACTAGAGGGTTTCAACTACAGCAGGTACTAGTGTATGTATACATTTTCAAACTGTTGACCCCATTGCTGGTTTGGATTATGTAACAACAGGAACAGATTTATAGGAGTACAGTATATTGTGTTTATTGAAATTTCAATCCTATTCATTAATAACAGATAGTTGAAATCCTAACTAGGCATACTATATTCACATTATTTTTGAGCAAGAACAACTATGTTTGCATATTACAGCTATTTAAATGTGTGCTAAGCCATCTCTTTGAGATTGCATTACTTTTCAACATTGAATTGGATCAGTTTGTCACATGTACTACCTGGATTAGCTATGTGTTGAACATTATGGATGGGATCATATGCGCTGAGGTGTTTCAAGGGAAAAGTTGTCACATGTTGTTTGATGAATAATTGTATATTTGAATATACTATTGATCAGGAATACCAAGCTTACCAGCATTGTATTATGAACATAACAACTTTTTAAAACATACATGTGCCATGAACAATGGAGACATACTGATGGAGAAATATATATAAAAGTGTTGATGTTTATTATACACGTGTACGGTTTATTCTAAAGGTTGTGTTCTTTGACCAAATATATCACAGTGTTAACTTTGGACAACGTTTATATATATTTTTTATATATATTATTTACACCCAGGCTCTCAGTGCAGTTCCGCTTGAACTATTACCAATTTGGATACATTGTTTGAAACAGAATTGTTCTTAGTTGGTCAAAACATATATACACTTTCTTCAAAATGGATTTGGAGCAATTATTAACAGGATTATGTGCTGATTGGCATGATATTGGAGTGTTTGGTATGAATAATATGTCAAGCAATAATCCGAGTGGCTCAAACATGAATATTAGTAATGGCTGTGAAATTGCCTTCAACAAATTTAACAAGGATCTTAAAAACTTAATAGCCAATATATGGCACCTCAGACTCTTTAAGGCATATATTAACAAGGATATTACACCAAGAGGATTAAGAGTAAAGTTACAGCCTTTGGTCAGTAGGTCGGAGGACAGGCTGACCAAAGAATGGAACCAAGCTCTTCAACAATCATCAATGATGTTTGTTAAGATTCTTGCTGCTTATTATGAGAAAATGGTGGACATTTGTTTAATGGAAGTAAAAGCTTCATGTGAAGAGTGCAAGAAATATGAATCACAACCAACATATGCCACTTTTGTCAGTAAATTATCTAAAGATTTGGCTAATTTTGACCAACTAACCAAAGATAGGAAAATACGTAAGTTCAACAGGGACTGCACTGCCTACCAAAGGGGTCGTCCTTTTGATACATCCAGAACTGTGAGATTTAATGATTTTGGTCAGAGGACACCAGGAACTAAACCTAAGAAAAGGCCAAGGTCTATCCTGAAATCCTCTGATAAAACTCTAGTTAGCACTTCAGGGGAAGACTCATCATGCACAGACAATGACTGTAATAACTATCGAGAATCACCTAGAAGTAAAAAATCTAATGCCCAGTACCCTTTAAACATACAAACAAGCGACGAGGGGGTCGCAAGCACAAATATAGGAATAAGATCCAATTCCATGGAAGGACTGATACAAACGATGTTGAATTGACAGAATTTGGGTTTCATAATGTCTTGAACCTTTCTAATGTACAACTGACAGATGCACAAACTACATTACTTAATAAAGGACTTGGTTTTATTCCCAGTTTTTTCATTGATGAACATAGCATTGTTAAGGATGTTTTGTCTTTTTGTCGTAACCTGAACTTGAAATTATTTTTTTCAGACAATACCGCTCAAAGATCACTTGATTTCACGTTCTTGAAATCAGACTTTCAACCGCCCATGAACAAACATGTCTCTATTTTCCAACAATCTGTACTCATGGATTTACATTTTCATCATAAAGAATCATACATTCTGGGCCAGAACATGTCACCCATGGAAAAGGTGGCCTTGGAGGAATTAAGGCATAACTGCAATATTGCCATTCTGCCTGCAGACAAGGGAGGTGCTGTGGTGGTAATGAACATTGGGGAATATCTCAATGAAGGGAAAAGACAGTTAGCAGATACTAGGTGTTATATGCAAATGTACATCGACCCGACCGGGGTCTTCAAAAAAGAAATAGACTCTTTTCTAAAACTAGCAGAGGATGAGGGTATTATAACAAAAAATACAGTTAAACATCTCACTGTAAAGGACCCACAGAAACAAATCCTGTATCTTCTTCCAAAAATTCATAAGTCTATTTCAAAACCTCCAGGTGGACCCATTGTGTCAGGGATTGGGTCCTTGACTGAACCATTATCAGCATTTTTAACACAGTATCTCAAACCCCTACTGACATTGGTTAGGGCCCGATTACAGGACCCAACGCACTTCTTGAGGACGCACAGCTAGAATCAGGCTGGCTATTGTGTACGTTGGATGTTAAATCTTTATATACGAGCATCCCACACTGGGCGGGATTACAATCCCTGCAATATTGACTTGAGAGAACAAACCTGTATCCTCCGGGTTTCAATACCTTACTTGTCTGTATGGCAGAACATGTATTAAAGAAAAATGTTTTTTATTTTCATGGACAATGCTTTTGGCAGTTACAAGGAACAGCAATGGGAGCTTCCTTCACACCCATTTATGCGGATTTGTTCATGGCCTATTTGAAGAATGTATGATATATGATACATCACACAACATATACATGGTTGAAATCGATATCTGGTGACGGTACTTGGATGATTGCTGGATGGTGTGGAAGGCGGATGAAACATATTTACAGGAATTTATTGATTACCTGAATGGTAATATTTGGGGTATTCAGTTTACGGTTACATGTAACATTGGTACTATTGATTTTTTGGATGTTACTGTTTACCGTAACAAAGATGACACCTTAAGCACTAAAACATTTAGAAAATACCCACAATACAACACATTGTTACATGCATCCAGTATGCATCCGAACCACACCATCCGCAAAATCCCTAAATCTCAGTTTATGCGCATCAGACGCATTTGTTCATCTCAGGAGGAATTTGAACATGCCAGACAAGATCTATACCATAGATTTCAAGATAGGGGATATAGAGACATGGATATACATCAAGCTAGTTCATGGAGCAATACCATAGACAGAAAGACTTTGTTACAATACAAAAAATCAGGGCATGCCAATCAAGATTCTATTTTGAGATTTGTGACTACATATGGCAGGAATCAACAAATAGTCAGGGATACATTGAACTCAAACTGGAACATTCTTTTGGCTAATGATAGTTTAAGAACACTATTAGGCCCTCAGTGTCAGATGTCATTCAGACGAGGCAAGAACCTGGGAGGGCTTTTTTCACATTACAAACAGAGAAGGGGGAGGAGCAGTATATCACCAGACCACTATTATTGGAGACAAACTAATTGGTACGTTTCCATGTGGTCATTGTTGCTCTTGCCTACAAGTTAGTACACTCAAAGAATTTACCAGTGCCAACACTAATTGTGTATTTCAAACGAGGGTGTTTGGAAATTGCAGTAGCACATGGATCATCTACTTAGCCACCTGCCAATGTAAAGCCTTCTACGTTGGTCAAACATCAAGATCCCTTAGAACAAGGATGACAGAACACCGAAGTGACCTTAAGAACAAAAAAGAAACAAATGCTTTATACAGACATACGATACAACATTCCAATACTCATTTCATGTTCATGATCATTGACAAAATTCAGGGGGACAGGAACAACCAACAAGGTTGACACACCATTCTTAACCACAAGGAACAATATTGGATTACCAACCTTGGATGTTTATTTCCACCAGGTCTGAATGACCATCTGTGAGTTTTATATAGTGTCTGGGGGTTCTATGATCATGGCGAAATCATATATACATATAGATCAAAAATCAGTGTGAATATTATAATGGTGGTCAGGTTAACCACACTTATGTATTAGCATTTGACTAAAGGTATGTTACGAATTCTTTACATATCCACATAAGTAGGATATACATACACAGTTTTGCATTTTTATATCTGTCATGTTGTTTTGAAATATATGGCAAGGTATTATAATTATTACAATATAGGCATCATGTATAAGGAAACTATTGAAAATCATTATAACCATAACTAATAGCCGATAATGATGGCTTGTTTTTGAAACTTTATTCATTAATATGATATATGATCAGTAAAATTCATTTTAATTTATATAGGAAATGATATATTGTTATTATATACAATATATACAAGGTGTAGTCAGATTCACATTATATATGAAGACTGATGTATGCTTATTTATAAATACATAGAGTATGCCCCTGGCTTTTCACCATGGGACCCGTATGCACAAAGGATTTTTACAAAACTCTGCTTTATAATCCTTGAAAATATGATATTTTATATTATTTAACATTTTTTGGTACCATATGTTACTGGGTGAATGCTTTGCTCTTTAGGTGAGACATGTATTTGGATACTCCATCCACTAGGTTGGGCTATACCACTGTTTCAAGGTAATTAGAGATCGCTATAAATATAGGCTGTTTTATTTTACACCAAAAAATCTTTTTGTATCCATTGACAAAGGCTGAATAGCCGAAACTGGTCTGGAATATGGTTTTGGAGCAACAATAAAGTAATCTTTATTTTATTGTGTTCACTATCGTTTTTGCTGGTCGTTGGTGGTTTTACGTTGTTGGTTTGACCCTGCACGCCATCCTTGCGGAGCACTTTGTTTGCTGTTCACAGATAGAACCCACAATGTAAAAGTAGTGGACTTCAAGTCAGGCTGCCGACCAGTCACGAGTGGAGTCCCACAGAGATCGGTCCTGGGTTCTCTCCTGTTTGGCATCTACTTCTCAGATGTCCAAGCCAACACGTAGGGACTCTGGCTGACCAAGTTTGCAGATGGCTGTAAGCTGGGAGCCATTATTAACTCTCCAGGTGATGTAGACATCCTACAGAAAGGCCTCACTGAGACCAATAACTGGGGTCAAAACCATGGCCTTAAGCTTAATGCCCAAAATTGCATTGTCATCCTCTTTGGGAAAAACTCAGTTCCCACTAATTACCACATCAATGGGAGCCCACTGAGCACTGAAGGCATTATAAGAGATCTGGGGACAAAGGTTGACAGCAACCTCTCCTTCGACTACCACATTGCCACTGTGGTCAGAAAGTCCTTCTGTGTGGCACATCTCATTACCAAGGGTTTTGCATCCAGGAAGAAAGAGGTCATCATCTCTCTCTATTCTTTCCTCATTAGGCCAATTAGCGAGTATAATGCCCCATTTGGCATGTACCTCACTAGACACATGCAATAGCTGGAAAGGCCACAAAGGTACCTCATGAAGAGGATCCTAGGTCCTAAACACACATCCTACACAGGCATTCAAAAAAAAAAACAGCTGTTCTCTATCTCATATCGTCTACTAAAAGGCGAATTCTTCTTGACTTACAAAGCCATGTCTGACCCAGCTCTGTTAGAAATGCTACATCTAAAGAAATTCCAATCCCTCCACACCACACTCTCCAGAGACCTCAACCTCATTACTACAATCAACAGAACATGCTGGAGGGACAGATTCATAACCTAGAGACTGCCCATGCTCTAGAATAGACTTCCCCTACCTGTCAAGCAGAACACCTCACTGGCCCTCTTCAAGAGAAATCTGGATGAGTGGATGAGAAATAGAAAGTTCACCCCGGGAATCATTCCAGTGGCTATATTTGATAGAAGCATTGGGAACTAACATTGGGGGGCACGATCCCAGGGCACTGCTATGGGATAGGCTTGTAAAGGCTCCAGGGCCATTAGCCTAGTATACACTTATGAACCTATGAACCTATAAATTACTTAATTTAAAAAAATGGCAGCGCACTGTGAGGCACTGGCTGTGTCAGCTCATTCTAGACATATGCTTATTTTGTCTTCTTTTGCACAAAAAACCTCAAACAAAATCAGTTTCTGCATTTCCAATTGAAGATACGGTAAGTTACAGCAAGCAGAAGTTACTAGAAATTAAACATTCGACATTTACTTGTTGCTGGATTGATGCCTTGAATTTTGCAGAGTATTTGGGGCCTACTATTCTCACAGAGTCATAGCAGCTGGGTATTTTAACTTTGCACACTCTAATATGCCTGAATCTGGTAGAAGAAGGTTCTGGAACATGCTGGACAAGGAAAAAGAGAAAAATATGTCAAAGAACAAGCAAAAGAGGATGCAGAGCAGGTATTGCTGTTAAGCTAAAAGCAACCCCTTGCAGCCCTGTACTACCAGCAGTACTGCTGGATAAAGTGAGATCACTGGATAGCAAGATGGACTACTTTAGAATGGAACTCTGCAATAAGAACAAGGTGCAAAATACTTGTTTGTTTTTGTTTACTGAGACATGGCTGCATGACAAGCTAAATGACAGTGCTATAGACTTAAGAGAGTCTCATGTTGTTTTGTGCAGACAGTAACCAGTTACTATGTTGAAAGGCCAGAAGAGGAGGAGGAGTCTGTATCTATGTCAATAAAAGATGGTGCAGTAACTGTAGAACCTTACTATCACAATGCTTTGAGAATTTAGATTTCTGTCCATCAGATGCAGATCATTTTACTTGCCCAGGGATCTGAATGGGATCAGTGTAACAGTGGTGTATACCCACCCAATGCTAATACCACCAGGGCTGTAAATAACCTATGCAATCATATTGGTGAGCTGCACAGCAAAAATCCTGACTTTGTACATGTGATGGTTGGGGACTTTAATAAGGTAGATCTGAAGGAAGTACTCCCACACTACCATCAGTATGTGGACGTTCCCTCTAGGGGTGATAATATCCTGGTCAAGGTGTATACAAACTTAAAGTTTACAAGACGGTCCAACTTTCACAAATGGTAAACATATCCTCTCCACCTTCTCTAGAGGTGCTGTTGAGAGTATCCTCACCAGCAACTTCACAGTGTGGTTTGGTAGTTGTACAACTAAAGAAAAGAAGACACTACAGAGAGTGGTGAGGGTTGCAATTAAAGTAACAGGTACCAGTCTTTCATCATTACAACTTTACTCTGCAAGAAGCATCAGAAGGGCCACCAAAATAATACAATACATCATGCATCCAGCATATGGACTGTTTAAGAATCTGTCATTGGATAGAAGATATCATAGCATCTGCTGCAGGACTATCAGATTTAACAGCAGTTTCTACCTGACAGTGATCAGACTTCTGAACTTGGGCATAAATCCCAGAGAACTGGACATTGTCAGTTCTTTTTTTTTTTCACAAACATCTATAGTCTGTTGTATAACTTATAGCTCACAAATTCCAAGTAAGTGCAATATTTATACATATTATCCCTATCAATTGCAATATTCGACAACTTAGGCAAGGTGCAATATGTAATGTGTCTTTATTTAAATGGGGCAGTTATTACAACTTAGGAGAGTGTATACTTATTCTGTATTTCAGGATTGAAATTCCTTTTTCTGCTCTTTTGTACAGGTACTTGGAGTAGGATTGTATATGTTAGTTGTATCGTACTTTTACTTGTCTGTCTTGTTTTACTTTCTGTATGTAATCTCAGGAAGGAACTGATGCACGGAATTTCATTTAAGTTACAGTGTGTGGTCCTAAATGACAATAAAGTTTACTCTGAATTTTTGAATCTTTGAATCTTTAATTGATGTTATTACCTGATTGGTTCCTAGAATTTTATTTATTTTTTTATTTTATTTTACATTTGTTGACCGGGTTAGTCTGGCTGGGCAGAAAGCCCTTTTTCCAAAAAGTAAAAGTTTAGTGTACAGTTTACACATCATAATCTAACAACAGAGTAAGTAGAAAAGTATTTACAATATTTACAATACAGTCAAGATTAAACAGTAGTTTAGCAGTAAGGCTTTACAGAGCATAGTAAAGAAATAAACTGTGGAGATGAGTGGAGGTAATACAGAGGGGTTTAAGAATCAAGAATAGGAGAGAGGGAGAGAGGTTGGAAATAGGAGGCAGTGGGAGAAAGGGGTTAGAGCAAGGGGCTAGACCTAAATATGGATGTTATATAGGTAGAATAAGATTTGAGATGAGACTGGAGGTTGAGGATAGAAAACATGTGGAACTAAAGAAAAGAGAGGTATGTAATGTAAATAGTATGAAGGTTAGAGGAGGGAGAGAAAGAGGGATATGGTGGATATTGTTTACGGTGGCTGACTGCAGTGGCAGTACCAGTGATTTTTGAGGTGTTCCTTTAAAGCTGCTTTGAATGATTTTGGGTTGTAAGGGACCTTATCTCTTGAGGCAGTTTATTCCAGGACATGGATGGGTGGTAGCTATAAATTTTACATCCAGTTTTAGTTTTGAGTTTGTAGATTTGGAGTAACTTTTGGTTAGAGCTTCTTAGTTGTCTGGAGGGAGAGTAGTAGGAGATAAGTGGCGTGAGTGTTGGACAATATGAAGGCAAGTAAAGGATAGAGTGAATAATGGAGAGCTGTGAGAGTAAACGTTGGTTAGGTAGTTCTAACCAGTTCATTAGTTTTAGAGAGATGCAGTGATGGGATTTATAGTTTTTATGTACTGCAAAGCGAGCAATTTTGTTGTAGATGGTTTCAAGTTTGGTGATAAGGGTAGAGTCAAGATTAGTAAGGATCTGGGAGCCATACATAAGACTGGGTAGGAGGTACGATTGAGAGAGTGTAATCTTGGCTTCAGTGGAAAGGAATTTTTTAGATCTGTAGAGGAGTCCGCGTTTTTGATGGGTTTTATTGATACAATTACTGATATGTATATCAAATTTCAATTGATCATCTATGGCAATTCGTAAGAGTTTGGTGCTAGGTTCTACTTGAGATAGAATAGTGAAAGTAGATTTGATATAGGCCAGATTTTTAGGGAGGAACAGTAGCAGTTTTTTTTCGGATTGAGTATGAGCTGATTGTCAGTTAGCTATGTTTCGATTGAATTAAAGGCAGTTTGGGTAGCAGAATGGAATTTAGAGAGGGAGCTGGCTATAGTAGTAATGGTCGAGTCATCAGCGTATTGAACTAATGAAGATTGGGGGGAGGAAGAATAGAGTTTGTTAGTGAAAATATTAAAGAGTAAAGGCCCTAAAATAGAGCCTTGAGGAACACCCATTTTGACTGGTAGAGGTGGTGAGAGTGCAGACTGGCATTTTACAGATTGGGTTTGATTGGAGAGGTAGCTAGAGAACCATTTAACAGCTTCAGGGGAGAAGTTAAGTTTTTGTAACTTGTTTAAAGGAGAGGATGAGAGACAGTATCAAATGCCTTGGGCATATCCAGAAATAGGCATGAAACTAGCTTGTGGTCATCCCTGGCAAGAGAGACTGTGTGGAGAAAGGATAAGAGCACTGTGGTTGTGCTATGTCTAGGTCTGAAGCCGTGTTGAGTAGGAGTTAGAAGGTTATGTTTGGTAAGATGTTGCATGACTTGTTTGTGAACACACTTTTCAAGAACTTTGGAAAGAGGGGACAAGATAGCAATGGGACGGAAGTTTGAGATATTTGAGGAGTTGCCGTCTTTGTGAATTGGAAGGGTGTGAAACTGCTTCCATATAGTTGGAACTTTTCCTTGTGTGATTGAGTGATTAATTAGAATAGATACTGGTAGGGCAATAGACTCAGATGCTAATTGGAGAAAGGTAGGAGGAATTTTATTTGTTGATGCGATTTTAAGTTGGATAGTAGAATCTTGATAAAGGAAGTTGTCACTGGTTTGAGGGAGGAGGTGTTTGTGAGGGATGTGGTGGAAGGAGGACTTGTGACAGGAGGGTTTTGAGTTGACGGTGAGTTTGGCTTTAATAGATTCGATATGGAGTCAATAAAATAGGAGTTAAATAAGGAAGCAATTTCTTTGGGTGTTTTGTCTGGGGATGGATTTGGGGAAGAAGGATTGCCTGGGTGCAGTATCTGGTTAATGGAGTGCCAGAATTTTTTGAGTTTGATTTTAGTGCAGTAGGAGGGCTGTAGTAAAAGTCATTTTTATCTTTGTTTATGTATTTCTTTGTTATATTCCTAGCTTCTCTGTATTTTTTCAGATCATTAGAAAGTTTAGTTTGGGACCAAATTTTCTAAAGCTTGTCTCTATTTTTCATAAGGTTGAGAGTAGTTTTGGACAGCCAGGGTGAAACTGTAGATTTGATGCGTATGGTACAAATAGGAGCAAGAGAGTCTAAAATGCCTGGAAAGGTAGAGTTGAAGTGAAGGACAGCTTCATCTAGGGGGAGGTATTTTATAATGTCCCAATTAACTTTAGAGAGAAGGGTGTTAAGAGTGTCAAAGTTAAAGTTAGAGAGTTTGCGGCAGGTGATGTATCTGGGTGGCTTAGAGAGTTGGGGAGAAAACCTAGTAACCTTTACTGGTGAGTGATCACTTATACAGTTTGGCAAGGTTTGGGGGTTGCGGTATTTTGAAGGTTGGGATACCAGTATCCAGTCTATAAGGCTATGAGTAGTGTGAGAGTTATTTGAATGGGTTGGGTGGGTGATAAGCTGAGAGAAGCCATATAAATTCATTTTAATTTTGGTCATTAGTGATAGTTAACCAGTTGATATTCACGTCCCCTAGGAGAATGATTTTGTTGTGAAAATTGTGTGTGAAGAAGGAAAGTATATTTTCTAGTATGGGGATGTTGTCTCCAGGAGGTATATAAATTGCAGCTATGGTGATGGAAGAGTGTCCATTAATTTTGAGATTTGCAGTGATCAGTTCAGCAGGTAAAAAGGATGGGGTGGGTTTGGGTAGCAATGTCAGGGTGAGATGGTTGGCATAAAGTATTGCTATGCCACCTCCTTTTTTTTTTAGGGCGATCTAGCCTTAGTATATTGTATCCTGGGGGAAGGATGTCTCTATCTGGGATATGAGGTTTTAGCCAGGTATCAGTCAAAGGTGATAATATCAGGGTTGTGAGGGGTTATCCAGGTATGAAGTTCATAGACTTTATTTAGTATGCCGCGAGTGTTGATAGAGTAGAAGGAAATTTGTTTATTAGGTGAGGGAGAGGTAGATGGGGTGAGGGTGGAGACAGGTCCAGGGTTAGGGTGTATATCACCAGATAGGAGAAGGGTAGGTAGTAGATGGTTGTGCTTTTGTAATGGTATTAGGTAGTAGCTGAATTTGGGCTTGATGTTTGAAGTTGAATGGTAAGTGGGTGAGGTTTTTATTTTAGGGAGTGGAGTGTTAGGAGGAAGGATGTAAGAGGATATGATTATAGACAAATGATTAGCATGACAAATTTTATAGGAATAAGTATGAGTTGTTATGATATGGGATAGTTTATAGGGATGAAAAGTTAAAAGGAGGAGGAGAGTAAATGAAGGTAGGATGAGAACAGATAAAGTAAGTGCAGACATAGTGCGAGTATGATGGAGTAATGATTTAGAGGATAAGCTTGGAAAGAACAGGGTAGTATGGGCTAAAAGAAAGAAATACAGGAGTTAAGTTGTCCAAGGAATATTGGCTAGGGGTATTAGGTAAGACTGCAGCTCCTCCCCTTCCTCTGGTTCTGAGGGTCCTGTTCAAGATAAATCAAGACTCCTCCAGAATCTTGCTGGTTACTCCCATTTTGGCCCAGACCACATTTGTTCCCCCTTCTTCATTGAGACAGTGATAATCACTAGAAGTTACCTCACTGTAAATTGAGTCAGGCTCCTACTGTGCCTTTACCATCCTTGCAGCATTGAACTTGGGCGACTGTTCTTCTTTTGTCTGTTACTTCAGCTAAGGGATTCTCTGAACTCCAGGGTCTTACGGCTGGTCCTCCATGTTTAGTTTTTCATTGGGATCTCTTTATATTAATCCTTCTTTTATGCCCAAGGTAGTTAATGAGTTGTCTCTTAATCAGTCTATTAATTTTCCTTCCTTTTTTCTTCTCCACAATCTGCTAGTAAGAAAGTTCTTCACACTTTGGATTGGCATAGACAGCTCAGATATTATTTGGATATGACTAAAGCCATTCATAAATCTGAGCACCTTTTTTCGTTTCTTTTCATGCTAGATCTCTAGGTTTGGCTGTTTCTAAGCAAACCTTTTCCTCCTGGATCTTGAAAGCCATTTCTTTTTGTTATTCCTTTCATAAAATATCTACCTTTGTAAAGGCTCATTCTACTACAGCCATTACTTCCTCTGGTGCTTTTTCAAAGGTTTGGATACTAATTCCATAATTGAGGCAGCTACTTAGGCTTCTGTCTATACATTCATTAAACATTACAAGTTGGATATTGTTTCCAGAGCAAGAGCTGGCTTTGCCAGAGCTATCATGCATGGGTTTGTAGAGGAGTCTTCAGTGTCTTCCTCTTACTAAGTTTCTTCTTGAGCTTTTGTACTCTCCCTTATGTAAAGAATACTTCAACAGTGATATGGAAGGACATAGTACAGTTGTTTAAAATCTTACCAGATCAGTAAATATACTTCTTTTCATTGTTGCAGTCTTCGCTCCCTCCTTCCCTCCCTCCCGCCCCCTCTCCTTCTGATTTGCCCTACTCTTTTTGCCTTCCTAGCCTGAGATTCTTTTCCTTTTCTCCTTCTGATTGCACATGTTCCTCCTGGTCCCTAGAGTCATTCTGTTCCACCTGTGGCTTTTCATTTCTGAGTTATGTATGTTCATATGTCACCTTTATGCATTATGCCTTGCACAGAGACCATACATGTAACGACATCTATAAATTACAAAGGCTTTGGTGTACTGGTCAGATGTTGGGCTGTCCTTGGCAGGAGATCCCGTAAGTAAAGAATACTATAACAGCGAAAAGAAAAACATCTAATGTTATAGCAACTGTTTAATCAACTCTACTTTCCCCAGGTCCGTGGAAGGACCCCTTTGAGTCAAATGATGACCATTGCATTTACCATGAAGCCTGTCTGAAGGCTACAGTTAAACAAATATTCTAGCAGGCCTGACAGGTCATGTTAAATGCTATTCTAGAGCATTCAGGGATATTATCAGGGCCCACTGAAGGAATGTTCTTGTCCTTGTCCTTAAAGACCTAAGTGAGGATCTGCTTCTTATTGATAGTGGAGAAATGCTGGTGAGGTGACTGGGGTGATAGTGGGTAAAACGGGACCTAAATTTATCAGCCAGAAGATTTGTTATATTCTCTGGTTCTAATCTGTGCAGGTAGTTCTTCTCACCATTAGTTTGGCACTTTGTTGGGTGTTGCCTTTATGGTTTCAGACATAACTCAAGAAAGCCGTATGGTTGTCCTTAGCTTATAAGGTTATTTGCATCTCAGATTTAGCTTTGGTGGGCTTGATTATCCCCATGAGCTGCTTGTTCAGATCAATAAGTGAGATTTTACCTTGCTTTGCAATGTCCTACCATTTTTTTTTTACAATCTATTTTAAGTGGGATTCCACCAGAATCACTTGTTTTCAGAAATTGTCCTATGTTTGTTGTGTAGGTACAGCTGTCTCTCTGCAGCCATTTACAGGATTGTACAGGGTTTCTGTGAATAACACCACGCAAGCAGTTGTGTTCTCAGGATGTGGTGGGGTTTGGAATTTTGCTGGACTGCCACTTAGTTGGAGGTAGTTGGCCATGATTATTTTTTTAAATGTTCCTAGCTTAGCTGAGGTCCCAGACTTAATATTTATTTAAAAGAAGACAGCTTTGTAATCCAACCTGACCAATTATGACATCACACTAGGGGGAATGACTTGTTCCTCCCATGTTTGTGAGGACGTGGTCAATGATACTTGCACCTCTGATGGGCATGCTCACTAGCTGTTACAGAGTGTTTGTGTTAATAAAGTCCATCGATCTCTGAGCCTGAACATTTGAGGTCATGTATGATTCCTAGTTAATGCTGGGAATGGTTAATGGTTAAATTCAACCACAAGTATTGTGTTCTTGAATAGGAGTGTCTCCATTTCATTCAAGTACATGGTATGGGCTTCCTGAATAATTAAATGAGACCTATATCATTCAAGGAAATGATATCTGACTATACTTAAGGTAGACTGGATGTGGGGAAGTTCAAGTGTGTCATATTGTTTGACCAGCCTTGAGGTGTGCTCATGTTTGATGTAAATTGAGACTCCTCCATCTATAGACCCAACCTGTGCAGTAGCTGGTCTAAATGTGGAAAAGGCATTATAGCCTTGCTCTGCCATTACCTGCCTGTTAATAAGCTCTTTCCTGTAGCAAGGGGTACAGATTTTGAGTCATTCCACCTCTATATGCCTACTGAGCAACTCACGTAACCAGACAGTGCACAGAAGTGCCCCTGAAAAGGAACCCGTATGTCCACGCTGCTTACCAGTTTAATAGATGAATATAAAAAAAGCCTTATGAAGGTATTAAGCTAACAACATGACATGGATTACATTCTGTGACAGCTATTTTATATAGCCATAAGAGAATGTTCCACTCGGGATAGAAACCCTACAACATTCTTAGTTAATGAATAGATATATTCATATTGCATATTTACTAATATAAACATTAAATGTCATTTTTTCAGGGGATGCAAACCCTCTCTCTGTACCACACAATCTGATTTCTAAATATGTTAACACTGCTTTACAAAATGGGAATACTGAGTTTTCTCAAAACACATATGGTCGCAGTCTCGAAGGTAGTGTAACTTTAGTTAGCATATTCAGTTTGAGTGGCTGTGAGGATCGCAAGTACTTGTCAAAGGGTGTAGGAAGTAAATATTTTAAAATATATAATTTTACTTTCATTTGAATGATTAAACATTATTAGTAATATTGTAGCATTCATGGTTTTAATTCCAAAGTTACACGTGGTCTTATTCTTTCAGAGTTAACTTTATAGCAGTCTGCTAGATAATGTTTGGTCATGTACATGTCGTGTGTCCGTATATATAGATAGACAGACAGTCACTATATATATATATATATATATATATATATATATATATATATATATATATATATATATATATATATATATCTATGTATGTATATGTATATGTATATATATATATATATATATATATGTGTGTGTGTGTGTGTGTGTGTGTGCGTGCATGCGTGCGTGTGTGTGTGTGTGTGTGTGTGTGTGTGTGTGTGTGTGTGTGTGTGTGTGTGTGTGTGTGTGTCTAAAACCCTTTATCTAATCACAAAATATCGAAAAATTTCATCAAGAATCTCAGATTCAGCGTATGTGCCTCCAAAAGTTTTTTTTTTTTTTTGCTGGAGGGGCAAGCTCCTCCATACCCCTATTTGCCCTTACTTAAATGTATTAACTCCATGGTCACACATCCATGGAGAAAGGAGAAAATGCCACACACAGTGAGTCACTACTGGTGTACAACAACTAACATTTAGGGAGGGGGATACACCATGTGGTGCGCATAATCTAAGGAGAAGTAGTGCAGTAGAATAATTTGCCTTGTAATTACTATTATCCTAACACCATATAACATACCAGCAGTATTATTTTATAGATTTCTACACTTTTCTCTCAAATGTGATTACATTAAATGTGTTTTAGATTCTGAAGCATAGTTAAGGCAGAGCAAAGTTTATAGCCACCAAGTGCGCAAGGTGTGAGGGGGTGCAACTGCGATCTGCAGTTCCGTCTTCCAATCTTTTTTTTTTTTTTTTTGCTGTTCCAATGCAAATAGAGAACAGGGGTGGTGTGGTCAGGGACAAGCCTAAGGAAGCTGACCTTTTTTTTCTTGCTCTTCAAATAAAGCGCTAACAAGGCAGAGTGCCAGATCTGAGACCGGCCTCAGGTACTAGATGAGCAAGTTATAGCACTGTTTAAGTTAAACCTGTTTAGGATTACATTTTTAGATATTCTGTGATTAGACAAAATACATTTTAGGTCAAAAGTATTAGGTCCATAAATATAAGATATACATTCTTTTCACAACACAAATGGAATGTTTAACCAAAAATACCAAAAAAAAGTGTTTTTGCAGAGTGGCAAGCCCAACTCCTCCCCAAACACCATCAGGAATTATTTATTAACTCTTAGAGCATACAGCATTGGGGAGAAGGAGAAAGTTTCTATAGATAACTGTTTGACAACTGCACACTAAAAGGCTAAACTTAAATTAATGGAGCAGTTCACTAAATGGGAATCAATCAGCAGAGCTGATGGACCAGATCATGAATGAAAAACATCCATGGACCAGTCTGCCTACAAGATTAGGATCCATATATCTGTATCTCTCTCTCTATGAATATATGTAAATTTATCTAATGCATATTTTATCTAAATACACATATCAAACAAATTAATGTAAAACTCATTTTTTCAAACAATTCTTTAAAAAATCATATTTCATAATGAGAAAATATACCAAAAAGAAATGTTTTTTCAGGGAGGCAGCAAGGTCCCCTGCAGCCCCATGTGGGGAGCTTTGCCCGCACACCCTCTTACTTAAATATGCTAACTTTATGGTCACATAACTATGATGAAAGTTAAAAATATAAAGTATTGGTGTTTTCTCTTTTTTCCATGGTTGTGCAACTATGAAGTTAGTATATTTAAATGAGGGAGTGTGCTGGGGTGCTAGGGGTGCATGCAATACCTTCAAAAATGTTTATTTTTGATATATTTTCTCTTTTTGAAACATTTGTTAAATAGAATGTTTTCTTAGGGTTTTTATTTAACTGCCCGCTCATTGCAGGATGCTGGCTGCTTGCATGTGCAATCTCTGTATGGTGGGGTGTGGGATTTTGTGCTTTCCCATTGATTTTTGGTATATGTAATTTGCGGGGGGGGGTGCAGGGGGCATCCCCTGTAAAAACAATGTTTTTTTTTTCTGATTTACGTTTACATGCATTAAGGTTTATGCTCAGTGACTACTTATGATCAAGTTAATGAATTTAGCTTCAACCATTTGTGGTTGGTGGATGATGAGGGAAGTATTACCAAAAAACTGTTACGTACCTCATGGTTAAAGATTCTAAATCACACAACATTTTTATTTATTACCAAAAATACATGGAAAGTTTACCAATCTGCCAGGGAGACTTATTGTGTCTGGTAAAGGTTCTTTAAATGAACATTTTCCTATTTTTTTATTTATTTATTTTTTTTACTAAACATCTGAAACATTTGCTTGTACTTGTTAGATCATGGACACAACATGCCATACTACTTCTCCAAAGATTGGATGATTGTCAGGTGGAAAGACACGATGGGCTGGATTACAAGCAGTTGAATACTGGTTGATTAAGACATATCTGTATCTGCCTGGTTTCAGTACACTTCTGTTATGCTTAACTGAACATGTTTTGACAAAAAATGATTTTATTGTCAAGATCATTATTTTTTGCAGTTAAAAGCAATTGTTTTGTTATGGGGCACGTCATTTCCCCTATAAATGCAAACCTTTTTATGGGGCATATTGAGGATTGTTTGATTTATGACAATAGCCACAGCATCTTTGTCTGCACCACGAATATTTGGCATAGATATTTGGATGATGGTTGGCTAGAGTGGGCATCAGACATCATAGAATTAAAGACATTTTTGGAAGACTTAAATGGGAATAAATGAGGTCTTGTTTTTAGTGCTGAATACAATCAAGTCAGCATTCTTTTTCAAGACGTGAGGATGACTAAATTGACTGATAGGAATATACACACTAACATCTGTAGGAAACATTTCCATAAAAAGTCATTATTAGATGCTTCTGTTAAGACACATATAATTTACAATATATCCAAGTCACAGTTCATTAGGATCAAGTGTATGTGCATTGATCATGAAGATTTTGAAAAACAAAATGTTGAGGTGACTCATTGATTTTTGCCTGGGGAATATAACAGCAGCATTATCTATACAGTTAGATACAGAATCCAGGATTTCAAGTGAAAGGACTTATCAGATTGTAATACTCCATCTATGAACCCATATTCTAATATTTCTTTGGTTACTACTTTTTGTAGCAATACTCATAATTTTCACCAATTGATATGTAAGTATTGGGACATTTTACTGGTGGGCAATGATCTTATTAAGGTTTTACTAATATCTGAAAATTGCTTTAGACAATGGGTCATGCAATACAAAAAAGTTATTGAATAATCATAGACTTAATGCACAAGTTATGAGGTTACAGCAAAAATAATTGTTGGAAAAGTTTTATGTGGTCATAATCCTTGTGGTCATTGTTCATTTTTCATACATATTTAAATCAATTGAATCTGCTTATACCAGTAATATATTAAAATTAATCAGTTTAATTACATTTGATTCTGATTGGATTATTTATTTAGTTATTTGTACCTATTGAGCATTTTATGTCAGTAAAAACTTCCAGATGTTTTAAAATCTGTATTACTGAACATTTAAGTGAGATGTTGCAAAATTTGTAATGACCATTATAAACATAAATGAAACATTCAGATACAATTTCTAGATTTTTGGGAACTTATAAATTAGTAAGATCTGCTATCAGTAAATTGGGCTGGTAGAATGTTTTTTTTTTTTAGCAAATAAAGAAAAATATTGGATTGTTTTATTAGGAGATATGTTTGCCCTGGTTTAAATTAACACTGGTAATAATTTGCTATGGTCTCTCAATAGATATACATCAGATACATTAGTATTGTTAAATTTGGTGTCACTTTACATGAGCAGTTTATATGTGTAGCCATAATTGTGGGTGAGAATTTGTACTAAAGAAGGGAGGATTGACACAAAAACTGGTCCACTAGTCCTCTCACTGTGTTTAGTAAACACCTTGTTCACTTCTATTATCTTGATGGAGTTTTAAAGGATGAGTACCCAGTCACCCCTGAACCATCATTTCACTCATGAGAAGACCGACAATTTGCAATCTTTGCAATCTTTTTATATTTGATCACTTTGGCCAGTCATGTCACAGTTCAAATAACTGAACATATAAACAGATGCATGACATCTATATATATATATATATCTATATATATATATATATATATATATATATATATATATATATGTGTGTGTGTGTGTGTATCTCTCACTATACACACACACACACACACACACACACACACACACACACACACACACACACACACACACACACACTTATACATGGGCGAACACACACACACACACACACACACACACACACACACACACACACGCACACACATACACAGAAAGAAAGCTAGAGATACTTGTGTGCATGTGCAAGTGTGTGTGTGGGGGGGTTAAATTATATGTGGTATACATACTAGTGAAGGCATACTAATTTATATATGTATATATTATAAAATGATTCCTTTTGTTTAATCAACATTTGAAAATGCTGAACTCCTTATTGTCACACTGTAAAGATTGATTTATAAACCATTGACCATTGAAAAATTGGGAAATGTGTGTGTGAGATCATGGAATAGCAGTGATCTGGGACTTTACCCTTTTTGACTTTAGTGCGATCATGGAGTTAGTATCTATAATTAGCAGGGGATACAGGACCATGCTGTCCTGCAAAAAAAATCTTGTTTTCCATGTTTTTCAGTGTTGGGGTCAGTCCTCATGGTGTGATAATTAGTGCTTCAGCATTTACAAATGATAATTAAATAACAGAGCCTATATATATATATGTATATATATATATATATATATATATATATATATATATATATATATATAAATGTCTGTGTGCACTAAGTGTATGAATATTACATACATGTAAAGAAACTATCATATCATATTTTGTGTTGAGAGTATTCTTTTACAGTTAGCAATTAACAGTACAGCAGCACAAAACTGCAAGAATGCCTAAAAAATATAGTATTATATATTATGGATGCCTGAATAGGACTTGCATTCTGTTTGAAAGCAAGTGCTAGCAATTTGAGCTAAATAAAATTGTATGTTTTACAAGGTATATAATTTATTTAATATTGTTGCAGTCTCGTGCCACAGTATAGTGAATTTATATATTTAATGTTTTCTGTTTATGGATTTGCCTTCCTCGTGGGTGTATTTTGATATTCTTTTAAAGTTTATTTTACACTTATAAGATTATAAGATTACAGATACATAGCAGACCATAGTGCTTTCTTATTGCAACCCAGTAGCCAAACATAATCTGGCAGGACTCTCCAATGTTTGATCCATCTTTCCTCAACCCCCTTCCCATTTTGCACATGGGGTCAGGATATCACTTCAGCACTGACAATCATCTCGAGCCAAGGTTTATATCGCTGGGTGTCTAGCCCCTCTGCGATAGTTCATTTATATGTTCACTTGAACACACAATCACAGGACCAGTTTAGAGTGTCCAATCCACCTACTGCATATCTTTGGAATGTGGGAGGAAACCGGAGTACCCTGAGGAAAACCACATGACTGCAGGGAGGACATGCAGACTCCGCACAGAAGGCACCCCAGCCAAGAATCAAACTGGAGATCTTCTTGCTGTGAGGTGACAAGACTAATCACTGCACCACCACAGCCACTGTTATCACTTCTTAGCCTTTTGGCTAAGATTAAGTGTAGTATTTTTTCTTATCTCTAATGTGTGATGACTGTCACAAATTATGGAAGTCAAAAGAGATGTAAATGATCTGCTATTATCCATAATGTGTAACACACCACAGTTCAGCATACGTCTCCACTGCACAGCACATTTCTGTATGGGTAGGCTATATTTCTTTAAGTACAGATTTTTCAGTGATTGAATGGAAAGTTCATGGAATCCACTTTGGTGAACTGTCCTTCAACAGATTGTGGATAGGTCATTCATTAAGCTCTTTGAAGTCTTTTCTTGTTTGGGAGAGGTTCATTATTCCCCATGTGAAATTTCTTTCTTATATATCTTATTTTGTTGTATTTCTAGATAAATAGAGATTGCAGCTGACATAAAGATATCAAATACAATTCTGTAATATATATTTCTGTAATTTGTAATAAAAAAGAGGAAGCATTACATTATTTACAAATTTAACATGGGTATCTGCTTATATGAAAAAAGTAGCTTAGATATCTTTTTAACCAAAATAGATCATTGAGCCCTCTGTGCTAACTGCCAGAATTGGTCATAATTCTTTTAATAAATGTATAGGTTCAGTCATTCAGCCTCACAATCCAGGAATTCTCATTCTTTAATTTATTATCATTGCTTTATAAAGATTCAAACATTGCTCCCACAAGATGATAATTACAGATGAATGTGAAATAGATTTAGAATGGGAATTCAAAGATAACAGTCACAGTGACATTTTCATATCTCTTCATCATCATCATCATCATCATCATCATCAACAGCCCCCTTTTTCCCATTTTCCTACATGGGGTAGGGGTATCGTTAACTGTCACCATCTCTCTCAATTCAGTGCCACACTCGTGCCTTCTTCAACACTCATGCCTGACTGTCACAGATCTTCACACAATCCATCCACCTCTATGCTGGATGTCCTCGTTCCTCTTACCTTCTTCCTGCCTGTCACAAATCTTCCTCACCAGATTGTCTTCTCCTTTTTTGCACATGTCCAAACCACCATAATCTGTTCTCTTTGATCTTTTCTGTAATTGGAGCTGCTTTGGCTTCTGCCCTTATGTCCTCATTTCTTCGTCTGCCCCACAGTGTGCATCCTACCACCTTTCTCTGGTACTTCATTTCCATCACCTCTAGCTTCTTCAACTGTTCTGCATTTACTGCCCAGGTTTCTGTACCATACAGTAGTACTGGTTGCACCACTGTCTTGTACACCCTACTTTTCAGCTTCTTTGGCTTTATTCTGTCATAGACTACACCTGACACTGTATGCTAGTTGGCTGCATCCCCTCTGATTCTAGCTTTGACCTCTTCATTCAGACTTCCCTTCTCCTCACCTGCCTCTCCCAGATACTTGAAGTTGTTTACCTGTTCTACTATCTTCCCTTCTATCTCAAACTTCTGATTTCTCCACTTTGCTACCATTGCCACTGTCTTATCTGTGCTTAGTTTCATCCCATATGCCTTCAGTTTTGCATTCCATTCTCCTATCCTTTGCTGATATTCTAGCTCAGAGTATGCCTGCATTTCCACATCATTTGCATACAGCAACTTTGTTGTTCTGTGCCCTCTGATCTGCTTGCTAATGTAGTCCACCACCAGTATAAACAGCAGTGGGCTCAGAGCTGAGCCCTGCCATTGGACATAGCCTGCACTAATTTTACCAATGTTTCTGGGACTTCAAACCACCGCACTACTGTCCAGATCAGCTTTCTTGGGACCTTGTCATATGCTTTCTCCAAGTCTAGGAATTCCCTGTTGGATTCTCTCCTTATCTCTAGCTTCTTCTCAAATATCTGTCTCACTGCAAACATTGGGTCATTTGTACTGCATCCTGATCTGAATCTGAACTGCTCATCTCCTATCTTACATTCTACTACTCTGCGTATCCATTTATCAGTCACCCTCTCCAGAACTTTCATGCAATGTGATAGGAGTTTGATACCTCTGTACTTGACCACAATTGTGGATAACCCCTTTGTTCTTGTACACTGGCACGGATATGCTTATTCTCCAGTCATCTTGGATACGCCTTTCTCTTCACACTGCTATTAGTACCCTTAGGATCCATTTCTCTCTATCTCACCCAGGATCTTTATCATATCTGCTGTGACCTCATCCAAGCCTGCTGCTTTCCCTGACTTTATTTTCCTTAGTGCTGTTCTTACTTCTTCTAGGGTGGGCTCCGCTTCTTTTCTCATCGTAAACTGTTTCTGGGGCAGTACAGCTTCTGTGGGATTTTCTTCATTCAGAAGCTGCTAGAAATACTCCTTCCATCTACCTTTGATGCCCTCTGGACTGGTGAGCAGGTTGTTGCTGACATCCCTTATGAAGGGTGTCTGAATATCTTCTTTATCTTTCCTTCTTTGCTTTGCAACCTGATATAGTTTCTTTGTGCCACTTACTGAGTCACTTTCCAGAAGTTGGCACAGTGCCTCTGATGCCCTATTCTTTGCTATTGCAACTTCTTTCTTAGATTCTTTGTTAGCCACCCAGTAGTCCTTCCAAGCTCAGTCTTTTCTATCTCTCACTTCTTCCTGCATTCCTTCTTTTTGATGACTTCTTGGACTTCTGCATTCCACCACTAGCTTTCCATATGTACCTTATTTCCATACCTGGCTGGGCCGCATATCTTTTCTGTAGTCCTAACACATGCTGTTTTTAGGCGCTGCCATTCTTGCTCAACTCCACCTATTTCCTTCTCTTCGTCGGGTGCTAGAGCCCTGAGTAATTCTTTGAACTGTTGTACTTTCACTCCAGTGATCTTCCAGGTCTTCAGCCTGGTATCTGTTGACCTTAGATCCTTCTCTGACCACTGCTTGCAGCTGATTATGGCAACTACTGGTTTATGCTGTGAGCTGACTGTTTCACTGGAGATGACTTTGCAATCATGGCTTCTAGCCCAGTGCCTTTTCCTTACTAGGAGGAAGTCTACCTGAGTTGCACGTTGGCTAATCTTGTGTATGATCTTGTGACTGTCTCTCTTTCTGAATCATGTGTTGGCTAATATCAAGTAATTTGCCAGACAGAAGTCTAGAATGGCTTCTCCTTCTTTATTCCTGTTGCCCAACCCATGTGGACCCAAGCAGTCCTCATATCCTGTTCTGTCTTGACCGATATGTGCATCCAAGTCACCTATTATCAACACCAATTCATGTCTTGCAACTGCTGTCTGAATGCACGCTTTTCCTCACTATCATAACCTTGCTGTGGGGCATAGGCTATTATGAATACTGCTGTATTATTACACTGGAGTCTGATTGCCATGAGTCTGTCATTGATTCTTATGATATCCCTCACTGCCTTCTGAAGTTCTCTCTCACCACAATTCCTATACCATTTCTAGCCTGTCCCCCTCCTGAGTAGTAGAATCTGGATCTCAAGCCAGGTGGGTTTGCTGCACTGCCCTTCCATCTCATCTCTTGGATACATAGGATGTCGAGCCTCTTCTATATCATCATATCATCCACTTCCAAGCTACGTCCTGTCAGTGAACCTACATTAAGCATAACAATTTTCTGCTAGGTTGGTTGGTTTTCCATCCAGATTTCACTCAACAGAGTTATCCCAGCTAACCAAAGCTGGGCAACTAGACACTGGCCAGCCAGTAGCTTATTGACCCAGGGCTGCTGGGCTTTATGGTGGGCACATACTGGCCAATAGGGGCACATATACCCCTCTCATCATTAGAAAGGGTCCCTGGTGTAGGTCAGAGTAGGCCGGGTCTTCAACCCACTTATCACTGGTAACTACCCATGCCCATTTTGGTGACCTTAGTCAACATGACTGAATCACCTAGAGTCATATTTTTACACCGTTGAGTGGCTAACACTGCCACGGTGCACAGTCTGTGATCCATGTTCTCCTATATTGAGGATACTGCACACCACAGTAGATGCTCAAAGTGGTTGGTCTGTACAACTCTTCCCCCTATAGGGCACCACGTAGAGTCTGTGCTGCTGCTGCCCACAACTCCATTCATTGGTGAGTTTGAGATGGAAACACTAAGCATGTTTTACAAATTTGGGAAAAACCCCACAGAGACACACAGAGAACATGCAAACTCCAGACAGGCATTGGTCGGAGGTCAGAATCGAACCTTGTACCTTGTGTATGGGAGGTGAAGACCTTAACCATTATGCCAACTTTTTCATATCCACTGCTACATTTTTCATTTTTGCTTACTTTTCTAAGTGATAGTTTTTGAACAGTGCAGTTTGAAGGTTTGTCAGTAATCTTCCCTTCCTTCCACTTTTATCAGTTGTATTGGTCCTTCACACCTCTTTCTGCTTTAAAAACTCAATGTGAGAGGGGCGCACTCAGGGATGCGTATGTAGTTACATGCAACACTCATTAGTCCCACTCTCCCATGTATGTAATATTGAAATAATCCTGCCAGAAATACCTCATAAACTATTTAGAAAAGGAAGTGGATATATCAGTAAGTACAAAGTAAAATAAGATCTTAAAACATACAATAAAGCCAGGAATCACACTATCTGGGGACACTGTAGCCAAGGGCAAGACCAAGATGTCAAGTGGAGAAGAAGAAATACCCTTGACTACACTGTATTTCAAGTATCACTAAACTCCCTTACCACCATGCTCCAGGAGGTACAATTAGACATTAAAGGCTTAAAGCAGATGTGTGAAGCTACCAGAATGGAGGTCAGTGAAATGAATTCATGTATAACCCAACATATAATGACCTTGTGGAGTACAGGGGCTTACTCAAACCAGTTGGATGAACTTTATACATGGCACAAAAAATTAGAGCTTAAATGGATGATATGGAGATCTACGTCAGAAGGAACAATCTCCAAGTGATAGGTCTGCCAGATGGAGAAAAAGATGATGACCCTGTGACCTATAGCACCAAGGAATTAGCCAGCTTGTAAAAGTGGTGACAGCCACATGAAATTGAAATAGCCCAGAGAATTTCCATGAGGACTATTAAAAATTTTCCTGGACACTTTATTCTCTACTTCCTAAATCACAAAGATCAGAAAGAAGCCTTTAAGGCTGCTAGAGAAAACTGGGATATAAATGTCAACTGGAAGGGGACAGGGGCACATAGTCTGCATAGCTCCTAACTACAGTTTGGCATTATGCAATAAAAGAAAAAGCCCCATTCCAACAGTAAAGTAATTCAAGAAGGGCATTTTAGAACAACTTCAATTCCCAGTCCTATTAGTGGTACAGAAAGGTTCAAACAAGGTGACATTAGCCAAACCTTCTTCAGCATGCCACATCTCCCCACCATGACAGAAATACAGCAAGATGGCACAGCAATTGGACCCAAAATATAAGTTACAGTGCTCACTGGCTGCAAATGGTTTATTTCCATGAGAGAAAAAAAAAAACTGGGGGCAGCACAATCAAGCTGGCCAGTTGTGAACAGTGAAGGCAGAATTTGGATTTTGTAGATCAAGTTGAACAGTTTCCTTCCCATGGTGGGTTTATTATAAAAACAGAAAGACAACTCAGTGAAATTCTTGGAGCCAGTTCTAGCTTTACAAGAAACTGAGCTAGCTGAAAAAGAATGTCACAAAATAGCATTAGTTCAGTTGGTTGCGTCAGCCAGAGATGGAACTATTCTGACATTAAGGAGTTAGGTATGCATCGGCATAATTTCATATTGACATTAGACGACAGCCCATTTAAGATCATTTATTGTTTTTCTCCTTGTGTTCTTGGCTTTCACTTACTTTCATAATATGCTATTATAGAGTGATATGGGGGCTGATTAGTGGTGTGTATCTTGCTTATTAATATATGTTATTTATATATGTATATATTAATATACGTTACTTAAGACCGAGGTGGAAAGTTTCAAAGCCCCAACGCTGAAGGATAACGCTGTCCAAGCTGCAAAATCCTGTACTGATGTATTCTAGGGGCACCTACAAGAATGCATGGATCATGCTATCCCAAGCAAAACCAAGACTCACTCCTCCAAGAAAAGGAAATCAGTTTGGTGGACCCCTGCCATAAACAAGCTATACAATAGAAGGAAGAAACTAGTACAGAAAAGAGTAAAATCCCAAGAAGGGAAGACATCCCTGATCAGTATCAGCAAGAAACTACGATCCCTTATAAAATCATCCAAGGTGAGCTTCGAAAGAAAAATTGCCAAGGACTCCAAAGATAACCACAAGGCATTCTTTAGCTATATCAAGAATCTAAGTGGCAATGTTCAGATCTGCTCAGAGTTAGTGCAGAATGGCACAAAATACACTGAACCGACCGATATTGCCAACATCCTGGCAGACAGGTTCAGAGCATACTTCACCCCCCTCTCCCCCAAAAGAGCCCATAACCATACCAGAAGAATGTAGAGTACCTGAAATCACAGACAATCAGGTTAAAACAGCCCTCTCCAAAGCCATAAACACAGCATCAATGGGACTGGATGGTGTCCCAGGCTGCATCCTACACAAGCTCAAAGATGAACTAACCCCTCACCTAAACACACTGTTCAAACTCAGCCTTTCCACAGGCTACATACCCATAGAGTGGTGCACAGCAATGGTTATTCCACTCTACAAAGGTGGAGCCACAACAGACCCTGGGAACTGCTGCCCTATAAGCCTGACTAGCTTGGTCTGCAAGGCTATGGAGCGCATCATCATGGAACTCATTAACAGAGACATTGGGAACCTCTAAACACTGAACCCTACCCAGTTCAGCATTGTTAAGGACAGATCATGCCTCCTAAACCTGGTGGACTTCTTTGAGACAATTACCAAGACTATAGATGAGGGAAAGGTGGTACACACAGCCTACCTAGACCTTGTTAAGGCCTTTGACACCATTCCCCATTCTGGTATTATAGACAAGCTCACCAGCCTGAACATAAACCCCTACATCACAAGATGGGTTGCCAACTGGCTCACAGACAGAACCCACATGGTGAGAGTTGTTGGAGCTAGGTCCGACTCAAAACTGGTTACAAGTGGCATTCCCCAGGGCTCAGTCCTAGAACTCCTCCTGTTCGGCATGTACTTCTCTGAGGTACAGGCAAGCACAGGAGGACTATGGCTGACCAAGTTTGCAGACGACTGCAAACTAGGGGCTATAATTGACTCTCTGGCTGACATAGACATCCTCCAAAAGGATCTCACTGAAACAGATACCTGGTGTCAAAATCATGGCCTCAAGCTAAATGCCAAAAAGTGCATAGTCATCCCCTTTGGAAAAAACAAAGTACCCACAAACTACCACATAGGTGGTAGTTCCCTAAACACGGAAGACGTAATAAGGGATCTGGGGACCCAAGTAGATAGTAATCTCATCTTTGATAATCACATTGCCAAAGTGGTTAGAAAATCCTTCTACGTGGCCCACCTAATCACAAAAGGGTTTACATCCAGATCAAAAGAGGTCATTGTGCACCTCTACTCATCACTCATCAGACCCATCATAGAGTACAACGCCCCATTTGGGATGTACCTTACAAGACACCTGCAACAGCTGGTAAGACCACAGAAGTACCTCACCAAGAGGATCACTGGCCTCAAACAGATGCCCTATGCAGCTCGACTGAAGAAACTCCAGCTGTACTCGGTTGCATACCACCTACTCAGAGGTGATCTCTGCCTGACATACAAGGTCATGTCTAACCCAGAATTGATGGACATGCTCCACCTAAAGAAAACCTTATCCCCACGAGCCACACACTCTATGGATCTAAACCTCACCACAACAATAAATAAGACATGTTGGAGGGATAGATTCCTGTCCCAGAGACTTCCCATGCTTTGGAACAAGATTCCAATCTACATTAGGCAGAGCTCCTCGCTAACACTCTTCACAAGAACCCTTGACGAGTGGATGGGAAGCGGAAAGGTTACCCCGGGGATCACTTCAGTGGTTCTGCTGGACAGAGGCACAGGGAACTAATCTAAGGGGGGGAGGCAAAAGCCAACACATTCTGGCTAGGCTTATAAATGCCTTTGGGCAGATAGCCTAGTACCTACCTATGAACCCATGTTAATATGTTTTATAGGTTTGTAAGCTTCTTGTATGAATTCTTATTAGCTTTGCATTCTTCAGTTTCCATGAGTTCAAGTTTGTATGTTGTTAAATTGACATACTTTAAGGTTGTAGGGGCATTACTCTGGAGGAAGATTTGATGCAGCATCATATACCCCTTGGAACTTGCCAAAATTGAATAGGAGGGCCAGAAAGATTGTGTGATCACAAATCGCATTCTCATATGGCACAGGACCATGAAGTCCTTGGTCTTCCTTCCTAAGCCAAATGGTACAAGCTGAAAAAATAAGAGGGAGAGATATTGGATGGCATAATGGTCAAAGTGTTTACCTTATAAACACAGTGTGCAGAGTTTGATTCTCACATGGGGTAATTGGCTAGGCTTAAAATGGCCCACAAGCACAGTTAGCCTAGTACTAATCTATGAACCTATGTACTATCAACCTATGAACACTAATGCAAGATGGGTAGCTACTGACATTTCTCACTCTGAACTATACCATTTCGCACTTTTTTCCTCACCTATGTATCCACAATAAAGGGGCCCTAAACAGGGCAAGCACAATAGGGGAAATATAATCAACCCTTTGTCTGGGCAGAAGAGCTTATACTCCTCCCCAGGGCTAATTTACTTTATGAGGTATATACCTGGTGGGCTACAAAGTGCTAGATATGTCAGGGGAAATTAAGCCTATAATTCCCTGAGTCATTTTTTTTAGCTTAGAATATTAGGGGGCTAAATACAACCGTCAAGGCTGTGGGCATTGTAGCAAAGATTATAATGGAGCAGGTACACATTGCCTTCTTACAGGAAACAAAATTTAAAAAGGCCTCACTCTCATGTGCATTTAGAGTGCGCACAGGATGGTATATAGCCTCCTGCAAATTGCACATGACTAGGAGGTTGGCTATTTTAGTGCATATGCATAATACTTTAAAAAGGCATATTTCTTATTTCAGGGTGGATGACCAAAGAAGATGGATAGCTATTCAGGTGAGCATCTCTTCAAGAGAGGCAATTCTAGGCAACTTTTATAGAATGAATCAAGAAGACACTACACCTTTCATACAGTTCCACATAGACATTAGGGACATAACTAGACCAGAGTTCCCAGTAACATTTGGAGGCAATTTTAATGCAGCATTAAATTACAGCAGGGATAGAATACCAACAGAAAAACCTAGATTATACAAATATGTTAAGTGCATGCAATGATGGATAATGACATTTCATTTAATAGATGTCGAAAGAGCAATGCTCCAGAAGAGTTGTACACTTATTTTGATTCACATGTGGGAATTGTGAGTAGAAATGATTAATTTCTCATTAGCAGTGCATTGCTGGATAAGTAGAGAGAGCAAAGATCATACCGGAAGTATTGTCAGACCACTGTGGGGTTTTATGAGCCTGTACCAACTGTTTTAGACTGCCATATGAAAGGTGCAATAGGACAGATTTATATTTACTAGCAAATCCAGAGACTTTTCCATAAATTAAAAAATAAATTAATTATTATTACTTTCGAGCAAATGATTTGGGAGAGCATAGAGACCACCAGTAAGTGCGACAATTTTATGTATGCTCTTGTAAACTACTCTCAGTGCTTACACAGATAACAATGTAAAGGGTTACAGGACAGTGAATAATACCTAACAGCAAAATAACATTGCTTGCTCAAAGATATATAGACTCGGGCTCTATAAATGAGGGGTTGCTACAGGAAATTGATGAACTAATCTAAAAAGACTTTCAGCCTACAATTAGCTGGTCAGGGTTAATGGCTTTCCAAACTTCTGAAGGTATGCAATAATCTCTCTCCTGAACCACTGCATCATAAGAAGAGTCAGACCATGACCACTGTGGACTACTCTGGAACTTGTCTTAATACCCTATCAAGGTAAAAACATACACTGTCATGAAAGTAAAAATGTGATACTTGGGGGGGGGGGGATGAAACTCAGCTGTAGAAGGAATTTTGCAGAAAAGGGCTGTTTGTTAACCAAGGCACCTAGCCAATGAGACAATATATGGGCTAGCAGAAAAGTTTTATTTGTTGGACAGTCTATAATGTGGTTGGAATGGATCCTAAATTATATTTTGTAATAGGGAAGACTTTAGATTGCCAGGCAGCAAGCCACCATAGCATTAGCACAGCTTACAGTGGGAGGTCAAAATGCCTGCCTACCATCATGGCAATATCTGTAACTATACACCTTAATATAACTGTAGGCAATCAAGACTTAATTGCATTACACTGGGTTAAAAAACTTAATGGAAAAAGTAAGGTCATACTCCCATAAATTAGCTGCCATTTATTATGGGATACATGACTATAGCCATATTACATTTGTTCAAAATAGGATACAATAGTCAAATCTGTTGAACTATTAGATTTTTCCACTTGAAGGTCATTGTCAGCATGGTTGCCTATATGGCATGGCATTCACCCAATCTACGTTACCTAATTCATGAAGCTACATGTTTGGCAAATCACCACAGTTCAACTAAGGAATGGAGTTCAAGGGTTGGGAAATGCTTGAGGTGAGTGGGGAAGAAGAAGCCAGCTACCTACATTTGGTTTGGTAATGCAACAACCATAGAAGCTCTTCAGGTGATGAGAATCCACTCCAGAGCGCACTTTGCCTTAAGAATAAACATTCCATAACTTTCTGACCAAGGCTTCTAGACTCCAGAAATCTGTCTTATGAACACAAAATTGACTCTCTTGGAAAATAATTGGTTATTACAAGTTCAAAGGATGGTTACAGCCATCATATTCAAAACTGTAATAAATAAAT
>NC_056739.1:362476299-362501299 GCF_019279795.1 Protopterus annectens
TGTCTCAGGGAATTAATTTTAAATAAGGTCCTCAGTTAATTATCAAAGAATGCAGTTCTCTGGATCTTTACATATTCAGCATAATATTTTTTGCAGTCATATTACAAGGGATTTTTATGTTTGGTTACAACAGAGTTGCCTCTATGTTTTGACTATTAGCATGCCAGAAACAAAAAGTTTCTCACTTCCAAAGCTAAAGTAACCCTCTCTCATACATACCTTCTACCCAGTCTACTATACAGTTCACAAATTCTAACAAATCTTAACTCCACACTCCTAGCTAAACTAGACTCAACCTACAGCAAAGTAGCTACATTCTCAACACACTACACTTACAAAACCCATCACTGCCTCACACTTAAACACTTAAACTGGCTTGAACTACATCACCAGCTTCTTCTATCTCAGCTTCAGATCATACACTCCATTCTCGACCAACCTTCCTACTGTCCAAACATATCTCCTCTTATCTCCCACTACTCTCCTACTAAATCTCTCTGTAGCTCCGATCAAGACCTCCTACTCATCTGTTAACCTAAGACAAAAATGGGATGCAACCTCTATAGCTATAATCCTACCATTTCTTGGAACCATCTCCACTTCATATTAGATCACTAAAACAACCTAAACAATTCAAAGTTGCTGCTAAAGAACACCTAAAAATGCTCTGTTCATGCCATTGTACTGACCCTCCATAAACCTCACATCAACCCTAAACAGTCCTCCTTTTCACCCACTGCCTTTTATCCATCTCCTACTCTCAGTACCACCTAAATCCCTTAGCCCTTGAATTGAGGCCAATACTAGATACTTCTAACCTCAAACCTCCTATGCCTTAGTCCAATATTCCTTATAAGCATCGCTTGTATACCTCCTCTATAAGTCAGTTGATAGTGACATATGTTAAAATGTAAGTATTTATTTTCTTGAATGTGAAAATGTCTTTATTTTCATTACCACCTTTGGAATCATAATATGTTAATAATAGCTTTTACTTGAATGTAAATTAATACTACTTATGTTATTGTATAATGTACTGGAGCTTTTCTCCCCGGGCCTCTGCTGAAAAAGGACTCTCCAGCTCAGTCGGACTAACCCGGTCAACAAATGTAAAATAAATGAAATAAATAAATGCTTACACCTGTTATAGAATGTGTATTTCATAGTTAAGATGCTGTCAAGTGGCAATACTTAGTTCAAGCCATTTTTCAATAAATACATGGAATATGTGTAGATTATAAATCTGTGTATAATATCAGCATACATAATTATTCCTCAGGCCTTCATACTAGTATTAATATCTTCATTCATATCCATGCACCAGTGAATTCCTTTTTTCACAAATTACACATAAAGCCTTCTGTTTTCAGAAAATGATTGTGGTATTCATAATACCTGCAGTTATGTATGGTAGGAATTAAGTAATAATTTGTGCAGGCTACAAGTAAGTGCAGCTTTGGATTGATGCAGAGAAGCACATCCAGTTTAGCCACCCTTTGAAAGACCTATGCAAATGAGACACTAATCTAGATGAGGGATGCCTTAAATTTTTGTGACAAACATATGTAAATGAGGTATTTGTATGGTTGTTCCCAATCCAAAGTTGTTTTTTATGAGCATCTGTGCAATGTGCTGATACATTATAAAATGTGAAGTCACACCTTTCCAATCAGCTTTGCATTAGAGAAGATGCTTGTAGCCAGCCAGATTATTTCTAGGGGTGGGCTACTTGTCTTGGCTGAGCCAAAACTGCAGACACCCCGCTGTGATCACAGGATGAGAAGGCACAGGTATAGGCAAATAGTGACACATTAAAGCTTTGCAGACCAAGAATATCTTGATAGATTTAGAGTGGATAAGGGTTTTTTAAGGGTTTAGTGAGTTTGCATGGGCCACAGATGAAGACTCTGGGGATCAGCAGTCTTTCTGTACTTGGACACCAAGGTACATATATCTCTGACTATACTTATCATGGGGACCTTCCAGATGCAAACTGGGGACATTTTGGGTATTTCTCAGGCTTTCACCTTAAGAATACTTCAGCAGTTTCTCAACAGACTCCTAGCATGTGTGGATCAGTATATTTATCAGCCGGTGTCACCTCAGGACCAAGTCAAAGTCATGAATGCCTTCTGCAGAATGGCTTGTTTTCCAGAGCTGCTTTGTGTGATAGACTGCACTCATGCTGCCACTGGGTCTCATCTTCACCATGGGGACAGTGATACTGTAACAGGAAAGGCTTCCATTCCATGAACTGCTAGGTTGTGTCTGATGCATGGGGTGCATCATCAGTGTATTAGCCTAGTATCCTTGCAGTGTCCATAATTCTCACATCTGATGTACAAGTTCTCTAAAATATATGCTTTTCCAGGGGGCAAGCCCCACTGCATTCCTCATACCCCTGTAAATTATATATACCATCTCTGAGATCACACTACAGCTGAGAAAATGGTAAATGCTCTGATCCCCACTGTATCACTGTATCACTATCTCCATACAAATGCTTCAAGTTTTCGGAAAGTAGAACATATGGTCTCATCCATATGAAGTTCAAGTTTCAGAAAACTCAATATTTTAGCATAAACCCACATATACATATATATGTATGATTGGATGATGTGGGGATAGTGAATGATGAAGTGCAATGGATTAGCAAGGAGGAAGTAAGGATAGCTATGAAGCAGATGAAGAATGGAAAGGCTGTTGGTCCAGATGACATACCTGTGGAAGCATGGAGGTGTTTAGGTGAAATGGCAGTGGAGTTTCTAACCAGATTGTTTAATGAAATCTTGGAGAGTAAGAGGATGCATGAGGAATGGAGAAAAAGAATAAGGGTGATGTGCAGAGCTGTAATAACTACAGAGGGATTAAATTGATCAGTCACAGCATGAAGTTATGGGAAAGAGTAGTGGAAGCTAGGTTTAAAAGGGATGTGATGATTAGTGATCAGCAGTATGGTTTCATGCCAGGAAAGAGCACTACAGATGTGATGTTTGCTCTGAGAGTGTTGATGGAGAAGTAGAGAAAAGGTCAGAAGGAGTTGCATTGTGTTTTTGTAAACTTAGAGAAAGCATATGACAGGGTGCCTAGAGAGGAGTTGTGGTATTGTATGAGAAAGTTGGGAGTGTCAGAGAAGTATGTAAGAGTGGTACAGGATAAGTACAATGGTAGTGTCACAGTAGTGAGGTCTGCGGTGGGAGCGACGGATGCGTTTAAGGTGGAGGTGGGATTACATCAAGGATCAGCTCTGAGCCCTTTCTTATTTGCAATGGTGATGGACAGGTTGACACATGAGATCAGACAGGAGTCCCCATGGACTATGATGTTTGTAGATAACATTGTGATCTGTAGTGAGAGTAGGGAACAGATGGAGGAGACCCTGGGGAGATGGAGATATGCTATAGAGGGAAGAGGAATGAGGGTCAGCAGGACTAAGACAGAATATATATGTGTGAATGAGAGGGAGGATAGAGGAATGGTGAGGATGCAGGGAGTAGAAGTGGCAAAGGTGGATGAGCTTAAATACTTGGGATCAATAGTTCAGAGTAATGGCGAGTGTGGAAGAGAGGTGAAGAAGAGAGTACAGGCAGGATGGAGTGGGTGGAGAAGAGTGTCAGTAGTGATTTGTGACAGACGAGTACCAGTAAGAGCGAAAGGGAAGGGCTACAAGAGGGTAGTGAGACCAGCTATGTTATATGGGTTGGAGACAGTGGCAGTGACAAAAAGGCAGGAGTTAGAGCTGGATGTGGCAGAGCTAAAGATGTTAAGATTTGCACTGGGTGGGAAGAGGGTGGACAGGATTAGGAATAAGTATGTGGGAGGGTGGTGTAATGGTTAAGGTGCTTACCTTAGAAATGCAAGGTGCAGGGTTTGATTCTCACAGGGGGTAATTGCCTAGGCTTAAAGTAGTCCATGAGGGCAGTTAGCCTAGTAGTAATCTATTAATCTATGAATCTATATTAGAGGCTCAGCCCAGGTTGGAAGGTTTGGTGACAAAGCCAGAGAGGCAAGCTTACATTGGTTTGGACATTTGCTGAGGAGGGATGCTGAGCATATTGGATAAAAGATGCTAAAGATTAAGCTACCAGGTAACAGGAAAAGAGGAAGGCCTAAGATAAGGTTTATGGATGTGGTGAGAGAGGACATGCAGGTGGTTGGTATGACAAAGCAAGATGCAGAGGACAGGAAGAAATGGAAACAGATGATCCGCTGTGGCATCCCCTAACATGAACAGCTGAAAGAAGACGATGATGATGATGATATATATATATATATATATATATATATATATATATATATATATACACACACACATATAGGATCTACCTTAAATTCTTGAAAAGCCTTCGAGTTGCAAAACGGCAAGATAGACACGAAGAAAGGATACATGTATGAACATCCAGATCGTTGTAAGTTTTCTCCTTAAAAGGAGCAAATTGGTCATTGTGGTGAACATTTCCCTTTTCTTCACTGTAGTGTAATCTTGGAGTTGGTATATTTAGTTGCTGGGGTGTGGGGGGCTGCAGCATTTCAGGTCTATATTATAACATTGAAGTTCAATAACTTTGAATGTTATAATATTGAACCCAGTAGAGCGAACGCAGGAAATAGTGAAGCTGCACAACACCGAATACTTTCCTGGGGAAAGTATTCAGTGGGCCATTTCTGCAGCTTCGCTATTTCCTCAACTGTGGAGCGAAGGTTACGGACCAGGTTAAGGTAAGTGTGCGAATGAAGGTGAGTGTGCGATTGGGCGCGTGTTAGGAGAGTTAGGGTTAGGCTGCGGGTCAGGTAAGTGTGCGATTGTGTGGACATGAGGGTTAGGGTGGGGTAGGTGAGTTAGGGTTAGGGAGCAGGTAAGGTGAGTGTGTGATAGTTAGGGACCTTAGGGTTAGGGTTGGGTTAAGGTAAGTGGACAGCTAGTGGTGTATGTCTGGTTTAGTGTAGGGTTTTGTGAAGTGCATGTGTGTGGATTATTTATTTTGGTGTGCTTGTGTTGTGTATGTTTGTCGGAACAGCACATTTTTTCCCTGGGAAAAAATTCGCTATTCTGACTGTTCAGTTTTATCGTGTTTCGATTGAATGGGTTCGATATTATAAGATTCAAAGTTTTTAGACTTCGATGTTATAATATAGACGCCAGCATTTCGAGGTTTTGCAACTCCACGTTACGGTAATCCTTTATTTTAACATAGATCCATATATACACATATATATATATATATATATATATATATATATATATATATACATATATAGATTCACTTTATAATCGCGAAATACTGAAATATCAAATTTCAGTATCTCGAGACTATAAAGCCGAAAAATCAAAAACCCAAAACTTTCAAACCACGAACGTAACACAAACAAAACACTACACCACACAAACATAAATACACCTACCTGCCGACACTACAAAAAAACAAACCAACACACACAAACACAACAAAACTAACACACACACACAAACAATTTTGCTAAAAAAAGGGGGCAAGCCCCCCCTGCGCCCACCACCACCCACTTATATATACTAACTCCGAGGTCGCACTAAACACAAAAACACGTACAACACACCACTATGCACACTCACACACACTAAAATCCCTACCCAATACCCTTAACAAAACAAAACTTACTTCAAACCCCAGATAAATCCACAAACCGCACCTCACCTCACTTATGCTAACACATAATGACGAATGCAACATTTCTGCATTCGCTATTATGCAGTTTTGTGTAACTGCCATTTCGACTTTATACTCTTGAAATACTGAAATTCGACATTTCAGTACTTTGAGATTATAAAGTGTAACTATATATGGTCAAAATAGCAACCATCCAATGAGAAAAAATAAAACATCACCTACACTTAGCAGCGAACACACCAACATACGAATACATAAAACAGCAAAAACTAGAAAAACAAAAAAGTTCCACAGTACAAAATAATACATAAAAACAACACCTAACTTTTGCAGAAGGGCAAGCCCTTTCCAGCATCCTGCATTGAGAAGGACACGCCACCATCCCCAAAGACATAAATATACCAACTCCATTCTCCCTGAAGATGATATTCATTGCTACCATATACTAAACTATAACAGCAATGATTCCCCAAAACAAATAATCCACATTGCCCATAATAATTTACCCACAAAGCAAACAAAACCTACACTTAACTACCACATAAATATTAAACCCCATAAAACACAATCTACATAAAAATGCATTTTGGCATTATTGCCATTCACACTTATCAGCAGTTGACTCTTTGTGTACTCTTTTATGACTAACCAATATATCTGGGAAAAAAGCACAACACTATAGCACATTTGGGAAGGCAGATCCCAGCAGTTCTGCCTGTCCCACCCCATCTGGCCATGGCACCAGGTCCCAGCACATCTGGGACCCAACCTGGGACATCCTCCTCTGCTGGTCCTGCACCACCTTTGGGTGGAACCACCTCATGGGACGGGGCCCAGCCCTGCTGGATGCAGGGATGGAGAGGAGCTCACCACTTGCAGAATGTTCCGGGGTATGATGCACAGCATCATCTGCTCTCAGATGGGTGGGCAGCTGCACCAGATGGAGGGCCACCTGGTGCACCTGGAGGGGCAGGCTGCCCCTGTTTTCCAGCCCCCAGCACATCCACCTTCAGGGCTGTGAAGGTGCAGTGGTGACTGCCCATAGTTGGGGACCTCAGTCCCACTGTATCCATTTGGGGGCTCATGGGCCTCTGATTCCCAACCACGCTCCCTGTCCAAGGTGTTTACACCCTCATGTGTCATATACTAACCCTGTCTGCTGTCTTGTGTGTCTTGTCTGTCTGCAGATGATACCTATCCTACCCAACTTACCTTCCCAAACATACCTACAGCCCTTCCCCAACATCCCAATCTCACCTTAAAAAAGGGCATCTGTCCCACAAAATAATCATTTCCCCATACATAGCTCTACATTTTACCCCCATGTACAGTGAAATTAATCAATCTACCCACAAATTACTCTATAAATGTCTGTCACCAACACCCCTCCCTGTGGGGTGTGAGGCTGTAAATTCCAAATTCTGCACATTATTCCACAACTGTTGCTGTAGAAGAAATGTAGAGCTATGGTCCTTTCCAACACCCTCTCAAAAAGATGATGTTGAGCATTAATTTATTAATTTGAGGAATGTATTTGTAGACAGAGGGTACCCTAATAATATAGTCAAGACTATTTTACAAGGATTTTTGAGGAATAGGGTAAGAAATATGAGCCGCTTTTAGGTAAAGGACCTTTAAAACCATGACAAGTGGCTGGTGCATCAATGTTGGCTGCACCTACTAATTTTGTGCAAGCATGTGTCTTACAATAGAGTTACTTATCTTCTTCTTCTTCTTCTTTCGGCTTTTCCCAGTTAGGGGTCGCCACAGCGGATCACCTTGTCCGCACATTGAATGGCAGTGGAGTTTTACGGTGTCGAGTTGCCAGCCCGGCGCCCAACCTTCCACAGAAGGCACACTCACACGCACACCTAGGGCCAATTTAGAGTGTCCAAACCACCTGCAGCATGTCTTTGGGATGTGGGAGGAAACCGGAGCACCCGGAGGAAACCCACGCGACCACAGGGAGGACATGCAGACTCCGCACAGAAGGCACCCCAGCCGAGGATCAAACCGGAGAACCTCTTGCTGTGAGGCGGCAATGCTAACCACTGCACCACCGTGGCCGCCCAAACAATAGAGTTACTTATCTAGTGGAGTGAAAAACATTTTATATAGAAATTGGAGTATTTTTAAAACTAACAATGAAATATCCAAAGTGGTGAGTGAGAAGCCAATTTTCTCTACCAAGGTGGGTGCTAATCTGAAATTAATCCTAGAAAATAATTTTGTGGAGGTGTTAAAAATAATATAGATGGTACTAAGCCATGTGGGTGGTGTCCCCAATACAGTTTTATTTTGCCGGTGCCATTTGTCAAATTATCCAACAGAACTGAAACTACAGTACACTTTAAAAAGGGAAACTGTTTTACTAACATAATTGTATACTTTGCAATGTGCAATACCTGCATGGGATTTTATGTTGGAAAAATGGAGAGAGCACTTAAATCTAAGATTTATGAGCACTCATACGACATAAAGAATAAGAAGGAGACAAATGCTTTGTATAGGCACAGTATGGCATATAAGAATTTCTCAGGTTTTAAATTTGCTATTTTGAACATGGTACATATAGACCTGAGAGGTGGGGACTGGAAAAACATTTTATGTAAAAAATAATTATTGTGGCAACTAAGGCTAGCTGCTAACCTGCCCCTATATTAAATGATTCCATATCCATAATACCAGTGTTGAAGGAAAATGCAGGAAAGTTATAAGCTAAAAACAATTTTAAATAATGTTTTAGTTAACCTGGTAATAGTATGTTGTATTATTAATTATATGACAGGATATACATGTATTTGTATTTTTTCATGTATTTCATGGTGGTGGTGAAAATTATTTTTTTAGATTTGGTAGATTCTGTTTTTTATAATGTAAGTTGATTGGTTTAATTTCCAGCAAATGGCAGTCAATTTTAAGCTATTTAAATTCCTTTTTAATTTTATTGCTTGTTCTGAAGAAGTCAAGTTTGATTGATAAAAGTGCTTTACTCTTGTAATAAAGCTGTGTGGAGTCCATAAACCCTGGTGGTGTACTTTTTGGTTTACTTGTATTTTTCTTTGCACCATTACACCACTTTTTGGGTCAATTGCTATACTTTGTGGTGTGTTTGGGTGTTATGGACTCCCTGGATTCCTTTGGTTTGCCCTCGGATGTCATTTCAGGTCAATCTCTGGAGATACAAGAGCTCAAAAAAGACATAGCCAAGCTCAAGGGTGAACTAACTCATCTTATTGAGCTCTTTTTGCAAAAAGGAGCATATTCGTGTGGTTCTGATCACAGTCTTATTAACAGGATGGGTATCTTAGCGGCTACCGCTTGCCATGGTTGAGAAAATGTATCACCAAAAGGTGATGCTGGGTCCTGTGAAAGCAGACGACATGGTGACATGACTGTGGTGGCCAAAATCATCATGGTGGCGTTCTCAGCACTCCTGAGCATTATGGAGCTGGTTACAAAAGAAAAAATGGTAATTCCACTCATGTAGAAAGGTTGGAAGGTAATGGAGCCATATATCATGGAAATGACATTCAATCCATACATGTGGAAGGGTCGGAACAGCTACGGAAGATGCCAACAAGTAAAAAAGTTACTGTTAATAATATTTTTTTCAAATGTGAGATCCCAAATTAATGGAAATGGCTTGGCATTGAGGGCAGGGAGTAACAGTAATTCCTCTAGTTCTCCAAGGCCAGCAAGAGGGGTGAATTACAAGTTTGGCGTTTTTCTGAATAAAAATTTTAACTTTCAGGAACAGTATGTTGGGTCTGGAAATGCAAGCGAGGGTGAAAAAGATGACCTTTATATTTATACCTTCCTAAAAGGCAAGATGTTTGGTTTTGAGAGAAAGTTGTACAAGTTAAAATCTTTGCAAATGGAAACTGTGTATTTTAATGAATGCATCCAGTTAAAGGTGGTCCCACAAAGGCTACGTGTTTTCAAGTTTCCTTTTGGATTATATTATGACACTCCAATGGTTAATGATTTTGTTACTTTATTTGATAAATGGGGTATTAAACTACTTAATAAGGTGTCTTTTTACCAGGAACAAATGAAGCTGAAGCTTCAGAAAGAATGAGAGGAATTAAATGTTTGTATTTTGGATGATTTATTATTTAATCAATATGAGGAGCTTTATGAAAAGGTTATTGGGAGAGAAGAGAAAAAAATGTATTATTCAATTTCAAAAGAAAAAAAGAAAATTAGAAAGAGATATTAAATAATATCAGTGTAAAATGTTTATCCCATCAATAAATTGTATGTTGATAGGCAGGGCCCAAATACTAGGAGTTTCAGTAATTACCGTAATGACTGTGAGCTAATGCATGAGTTGGATGATGGTGCATGTGATGATTTTTCTGCTAATGAAAATATAGTGGATCATCCTGCACATCAGGATTTTCCTACATTGAGGCGCTCGGAAAGAATAGCAAACAGGAATCAAGGAAGGAAATATTCCTACAGCCAAGTATTTCAACACCAGAGAGGTTATGGGAACAGGGGTTGAGGCAGGGCAGGGGCAGATATTAGAGAATGTTGACCACCAGATTATATACACCTTTCAAGGTTTTAGTATTTACAATTATACCGACAGGTTAATTACTGAGGAATTTTTTTCATTGTTCTGATAATAATTTAAATTTGTCCCCACTAAAATTCCCAATGTAGCTGAAGTTTTATTATATGTACAGTTGTATACTGGAAAGTTAAATTTAAAAATTTTATTTTCTAAAAATAATGAAGGAAACATGGGTTTAAGTAGAAGTGCAGTTTTTTAAAAAAGTAGTGCTTTCAATCCCCCATTGCATTTTTTTTTTTTTTGGAACATTTGAGAAAGTAGTAAAACAGGATATTTACAAGTTGTGGGTAGACAATAAGAAGCTTTATTATAGCCTGAATCATAAGGACAGAATTTTATTAAAACAATTGAGAGAATACAGGGGGATTCATATTATGACCCCACACGAGGGAGGTGGTATTGTGGTTTTTAATACTGAGGATTATATTAATATAATGCAGAATATTTTATTCAATGAAGATAATTATCTACAAGTCTCAAAAAAAATCAAATTAATATTGCATACCAGCATATTGATAGTTTCCTAGAGGAATATATACTGGATCAGCATATTAGTCAGGACACCTATGAGTTTCTGTTAAATTTACACCAGAAAGTGCCTGCCAAGTTTGGCATCTCTAAGATCCACAAAAACTTATTGGCACCAACTTTTAGACCTGTTGTTGCGGCTGGTGGTTCCAAAATGCATAATTTGGCAGTTTTTGTGGATAGAATAAGAAAACATGTTGTGGAAGGGGTACCACATTTAGTTAAAGACTCATGGGATTTTTTTGGTCAATTGAAGCAGGACGTATGGTCTGCTGAATGACATTTTTGACCATTGATGTTCAAGATTCGTTTTCCTGTATCCCTAGGAAGGAGGGGTTGGAATATTTTAAAGATATGCTTTTTGCATGCTCTAAATTCCAGCATGAACAGGTCAACTTGTTATGTGAGATTGTGGCCCTTATATTGGGTAACTTTACTTATTTTGAAGGGCAGTATTATCAACAGACCAAGGCTATGGGGGCAGCTTGCCCCCGTTTATGCCAATATTGTCTTGTTAGGATGGGAATTGCAATATGTTTTTAAAAGTAGTTTTAGCTCTGATATTTTGTTTTATAATAGATTTTTGGATGAGGTTTTTATTCTGTGGAAAGTGATAAAAAGAAAATACCTGATTTTATAGAATATTTAAATAGTACCACCTCTTTTTTAAAATTCACGTATGAGTATAACGATAAATAGAAACATTATCTAGATACAGCTATTTCTAAAACATTGGAAGGCTTCAAATCCAGAGTGTACCGTAAGAGGATCTTTTGTAATGCATACCTTCATTTTAACAGCAATCATCCCCTATCCCAGAAAAAGAGTATTATTAAAAGTCATGCAATAAGGATTGCAAGAATGACCTCTCAAAAAGAGGATGTTGGAAATGAAATTATTAGTTTGAGGAATATGTTTGTAGACAGAGGGTACCGTAATAATAATATAGTTGAGACTATTTTACAAGGAGTTTTTGATGAATGCGGTAAGATATATGATCCACTTTTAGGTAATGGACCTTTAAAACCACGACAAGTGGCTGGCACATCAATGTTGGATGCACCTACTAATTTTGTGCAAGCATGTGTCCTACAATATAGTCCCTTATCTAGTGGGGTGAAAAACATTTTATATAGAAATTGGAGTATTTTTAAAATTAACAATGAGATATCCAAAGTGGGGGGTGAAAAGCTGATTTTCTCTACCAAAGTGGGTGCTAATCTGAAATTAATCCTAGAAAATAAGGTTGGTGGGGGTATTAAAATTAATATGGATGGTACTAAGCCATGTGGGCGGTGTTCCCAATGCAGTTTTATTTTACAGGTGTCATTTGTCACCTTGTCCAACAGAACTGAAACTACAGTACACTTTATAAAGGGAAACTGTTTTACTAACAGAATTGTATACCTTGCAATGTGCAATACCTGCACGGGATTTTATGCTGGAAAAATGGAGAGAGCACTTAAATTTAGGATTTATGAGCACTCATATGACATAAAGAATAAGAAGAAGACAGACGCTTTGTATATGCATAGTATGGCATGTGAGAATTTTTCAGGTTTTAAATTTGCTATTTTGGACATGGTTTATAGACCTGAGAGATGGGGACTGGAAAAACATTTTATGTAAAAAAGAATTATTGTGGCAACTAGGGCTAGCTGCTAACCTGCCCCCTGGATTAAATGATTTTATATCCATAATACCGGTGTTGAAGGAAAAGGCAGGAAAAATATAAGATGAAAACAATTTTAAATAATGTTTTAGTTAACTTGGTAAGGGTATGTTGTATTACTAATGATATGACAGGATATAAATGTATATGTATTTATTCATGTATTTCATGGTGGTGGTGAAAATGAATTTTTTAGACTAGGTAGATTCTACTTTTTATAATGTAAGTTGATTGTTTTAATTTCCAGCCAATGGCAGTCGATTTCAAGCTATTTAAATTCCTTTTTAATTGTATTGCTTGTTCTGATGAAGTCAACCTTGATTGATGAAAGCGCTTAACTTTTGTAATAAAGATGTGTGGAGTCCAGAAACCCTGGTGGTCTGCTTTTTGATTTACTTGTATTTATCTTTGTACCTTTACACCACTTTTTGGGTCAAATATCATACACTACAATCATTTAACATAAAGGAAAAATACATATCCGTAGTACCCTGATATACATATATATATATATATATATATATATATATATATATATATATATGTGTGTGTGTATATAAATACAAATATATATATATATATATATATATATATATATATATATATATATATATATATATATATATATGTATATATATATAGGTCTACTTCAGTAGGCCAAAATACCACTATAACAAAACCCGAAACACAGAGACCAAATGCATGAACAGCCAGAAACCCAAACTGTCACTATCACATCAGCTAAAACACCGAAAATCAGAACACCGACACAGAAGGAGCCACATCCACACCGAGTGATACATAAACCATAAGAAAACATATGTGAAATCTGTGAGTTCTGTGCTGTCTACAATCACCAAAATAACGAGTGAACACCCAGAGATATGTACTATTGAATCATCACAATAGTGTAATTACTGCATTGTTTTCCACAAAAAACACATAGCCATAACACATTCCAAAGACATTATTACATACGTGTTGTAAACAATCCATAGTCAAATCCGCCCAAAGGTGTAGTTCAACGTAGGCAGTCTCATGATGTGAAATAGTGTATCCCAAAACATGATGTAGAACCCATGTGATCATACCAAACTTAAACAGACACTATTTACATTTTAAGTAGCCTCGCAATAGCTGCAATAAACTCCAATGCAGAATAAGCACCCCTGTTGGCCAGCACATTTTAAAATTGTTGATGCCTTAACATCAGCCGTCTTTTTTTTAGGTGAGGGAGGACATCCTGTTGCCATTATGACACGTAGCTCATCTACATGGCTTTGCTCATGAACTAGTGCAGCTACTAATATGGTTAGATTTGTGCCCCTTGAACCTATAAGGTATTTGAGTCGGTGATGCCATGCCTCAACAGAGTTCTGTGTCTGTGGCAGAAAGAGATCATTCAGTTCACTGACATTCCAGAATGTAATTGGGAACAAAGGTGGGAATCTTGGTATGCTCTACCGTCACAGATGCTTCATCTCTCCATCCACCAGGACTATACTAGCCAACACATACCTTATCTCATCCCTTTTATATGGTGTATCCATCCCCACCAACCTGCAGTCTTCCCTTAAAACCAAACTCTCATCCTGCTATAACAAAATATCCAAATTTGCCACAGGTCATAGAGCCACCTACCACCACTGCAACTCCCTTCGCCAACTAGACTGGCTAGAACTACTACATTTCCTTATGTATACACAATTTATCCAAGCTCATAAACGTATACATAAACCATCTCTATGCCTCTCCCTTGCAAACACCTTCACAATGCACAATCCAGATCGACTTCTGAGATCTAATTCCCAAAACCTTATTAAATTGCACAAACCTACACATGCAGCTTGTAATCACCTGATGTCCTTTTCTTTAGCTCGCCTCTGGAACTCTCTCACAACTCCCATTTATACCACTAATAGCCTTTCCTTGTTTAAAACCTCACTGCATGTACATCGTACCACACAATGGATGTGCTCATACTCTCACCCCACCTAACCCCTGATTATACTTCATCCAATATTTACACACTCATTGGCGCCTAAAATTGTCTCCTAGGAACTCTCCATCCTTAGTGATCCATTTTTTGGATCTATTACAGACCTCCAAACAAAACGCCACTGATTGACAAAAAAATGTGTTTGATCTGCTATACTACCAATCTATTAGCTATCAGAATTGTGTACTATAATGTTGTAAAAATACAAAAATATAAAAATGTAAAAATGTATTGTTTGTTAGAATTTGTGTACTACAAGAATTTTGTACCAATATCTTTACTGTTCTATCTAATATGTATTTGTACTTTTTCTGGAGCTTTTCTCCCTAGGACTCCATTGAAAATGGGCTCATGTGGCCCAATGGACTATCCTGGAAAACAAACTGCAAATAAATAAATAAATAAATAAATAAAATCTAACACTGGCACAGGTGTGTGTACTGAACTTCCATTGTTTCCCCAGTACATACCATTCAGTTAAATACTTCAGAATGCCTCTACCTCCCACAGGGAACATTTCCTTTAGTGCATGGAAAGTACTATACACTTCATTCTCCTTTAGAAAAGCTAAAGCAACCAAGCTCTTTATAGCCAGTTGAAAGGACTGTGTACTGTTTTATAGTGATGACAACCCCAATGACTATACTTTTCACCACAGATTTTGGTGGAGCTCCCGGTACATTCAATCTCACACTTTTTAACGTGGCAATCTCAAAATCTCACAATATGAAACGGACTTCAGACTGAAAGCTGTTTTCACACAACAGATGGAAAATACAGTGCCACAAATAATACTACACTTTGAGGGACTTCTTAGACATGAGGGAATACAACAATGTACAGCCTTACTGTAGGAACCATATTTCACCAAGCCATGCACACTATACAACTGCGTTATAGTACCTCCCTTGCTGAAAAATGTACTGACCATTAGCCAAATAAATGCACAGCTTAGATCATACAAATTGTTTACAGTTGAGAACACTAGTACGGTGGTATCAGTTGAAGGATCGGATATCAATTTACTTATGAAAATTCCACTCAAGTGGAAAGTCAGCAAAATCAATGTTGTGCAACGTTAACTCAGCATTGCTACTCGTTAAACCTGTTTTCCATCTCACCTGCCCTATTTGTTGCAGTAAAGCTTTCTTCAGCGGAATACTTTGGATAGTGTCAAGGGAAGCGGACACTAGAACATCTTCTACAAGTACACAGAGTGTATCCCTGCTATACTTGGCTCTCACTTTCAAATCACTGAACACTACGTACCTCTCAACTTCACCTGGATCACCGAGATGGGGATGTCCAGCTGATTTCTCTAACCTATCCCCATCGGGTAACGTGGTTGTTACCACTCTACCTTTACAACTCTGGGATATTTTGTAGTTACATCCCCAATAAAGTTTGTTGCCTTTACTTCTCTCCAGGTGGTACAGCTAGCACTCTATAACTATCAGGTGTTTTCCCTTTTGGAACGATACAGTGTGATATAAGTTGCTAATTACTCCAGGAGCCATCACATTTACTTCTGACATTGTTTCCTCTGTGTGGGGGACAACTTCTGAATGAGTGGTGCATGCTTTTGTCACGTTATCTCACGTGCTACTCATTAACAACTATCTGCTTAAAGTTATCATACTGATTTAGTGCAACAAACTATAATTTGCACATTTCACAGCTGGGTAAACCTATAATACTTGTAATTACACGTTTTACAGCTGACAAAGCCTGTTTTACGTATCTGTGCAGTACATTATTTTACCATCGATGGTGTTATGTTCTTTTGTTATAGTGAACTGTCGGATTTCTGGCTGTTCATGCATTTGGTCTCAGTGTTTTGGGTTTCGTTATAGTGGTATTTCGGTCTACCGAAGTAGACCCATATATATATATATATATATATATATATATATATATATATATATATATATATATATATATATAAACAACCTTTTACTGCAAAAAGTCTGACAAAGTGGGGGGATAAAGGGCAAACAATACTGACTTCTTTGAAATATGGCTGTTATATGCGTAGAAGTCTGCTAGAGTACTATAGCTTGATTTAAGATATATTTTCTGATAGATTCCTTGTCTGAAACACAAATAATTGTCATCATTTACTGATATCAATGCTCACATCATCTCAGTGATTTGTCAGAAACCCACAACATTTATGGAGAACAGACCAAACATATGAGCCACGCATCTGGACAGTGGAGAGATATGACTGCAGTCATGTAACAGAAGAGAAAAAACACTGAGAGCTGCCAACCATTTCACCCAGCACCTTCTGAGCCACAGTAAGACCAACATGACTCTACCCCAAATCAGCTCAGGGGAATTACCCATGTATTTCCAAATATATCATGCACTACAGGGATGGAATTGTAAGGAAAGCAGACATTGGAGAGAAATTGTCCATCCACAACCATTTACAGCACAGTCACAGCAATATAGCAGTGCCCCAAATGAACTCTAGAATAGAACGACTGTTTAAACAAACATATCTTGATTGCCAGTCACACACTACACTGACATATGCTGCCCCAACTCACAGTCTACCGGGAATACTGAGGTGTTACAAGATATTTTTCATTCTGCCCCTACAAACATATACACCTGATAGACCACCAGAAACTGTAGCAGCATGTGCAGTCAGATAGAAAAAGATCTATGACACTCACATCTGCTACTCTCCCTACTCAGCCCAACAAACATTTACACACAACACTGCTACACAATCTTAGCAGTCTGTTAACAATGGCCAGACATACATAACTCTCGACTATACAGATTTCCACAGAATGTTCAAGGTGTGAGACCATATTTATGGCCAGTGCTGCATACCACTTATTTGAGTCTGCTAAGTCACTGGGATTATATCAGGAGTGCATTCACTAAATAATGATATACCATACCGCTGAATCTCTTACTGCAAGACATCTGGACAAAGCATGACATACTTGGGGGACAGGGGCCAAAAAGATGGACATATCTCCCATAATGGTGTTACAAACTGAAACAGTTGCTGGTATTACAGGGTTTGTTGTAACATAACATCCCTGAAGGATATGATGTCTAAAACACTAATGGATGTCAACATTTATGGACTGCAATCCTCACATTATCCTACTGATTTCTCAAAAACAGAAATTGTCTGAGGAACAGACCAAACATAACAGGCAAACCTCTAGGGAGTCTGTGGACATCTGGACAGTTGAGAGATATGTCAGAGACATATCACTGTCAGACATTTGTCATACAGAAAATGCATGTCCAGACAAACCCTGTTAATCTAGTAATCCTCTATGTGCATAACAGCAACACTTACTTACAATCTGTACCAAATTCTGAAGCTTTGTCCCCCATGTTGTTGGGTTGTCTCCACATGTCTTGTCCTAACAGGGATTTCCACCTACTATCTGTGAAACTGTAGCCCCCACACCTCCATAATCTCCTCCACACAGGCAAGGAAAGGGGACAAGGCCTATCTAATTATAGCACTGTGTTGGTATGGCATTGACTAATGGAAAGACAACACAACTGCTCTGCATGCAAGTAGCAAGTGGGAGACACTGATTGGTGCACAGGCCATCACTTGCTCATGAGCATTACCTACAAAAGGCAAGCTGCTGCCTATGCAACACAGGTCTGAACCCATCTACATAAAGACAGACTGCGACTACACAAACCTAACCATTTACATTATTCTGAGGAAACACTCCAGCACTATAACAGGTATATCAATCACTTACACTTGTAATGGAATGCAGAAGGTGGGATGCAATAATGTGAAATAGGAAGTTAAACACTAGGTCGCAACAAGACCTGCTTGACTCACATGCTGCTGTCTGAACCTATGGCCATTCCTGCTTGCCCTGTCTACAGTGACATGGATCACATCTCTGGCCCCTGATTTACCCCAGCAAAGGTCAGCTCACGTATGACTACTACTGGAGTGTCTGTTCTCCAATACTGACTGTGACACTGCTAGGCCAGCTGTGTGGGATGTTGTAAATATTAATATGCCACTTGTGAATGCCACTATGATACATATGCCTCTCTTATAAATGTAAGAGACTTATATAGGGTATTGGCATAGTAAACAACAGGCGCAAAAGTGTGTGTTGAACTGTATGTTATATACTGAGCCCATACCTGACAACTGTCCAGAGTTTTGCATACTGACCACATGTCTTCCTCACATTTGTAGTCAATGCCTCATTCAGTTGTCTATTTTCTGGCACATCACTGGCAACCCTTTAAAGACTGAAGTCATAACATAATAGTGTACATTTGATTGTCTGATGTCACATCCTTCAGAGTAGACCTGTGAATGCAAAACCGTCTTTGCTGGCAACTAAGTGTGTTTCAGCTAGATTCATAAAATGTCACTATTTTCCAGCCTTTGCCCACCAGTGATGTGTGCCTTTATGCAGATGTCTTGCTCTAACAGGAGCTAGATGTCTTAGCAGGGTACCTGTCAAATATTTGAACGATCAAAATTTTGAACTTTACATGGTCAAGACCAAATGTTCGAAATTTTGAGTGCTCAAAGATAAATGGCACCATATGGTGCAGATAGGGAGAATTTCCATTTTCTGCACTGAAGTGCGGTCTCAGAGTTGGTATATTAAAGTGTGGGGGGTGCAGGGGGGGCTTGCCCCCCTGCCTACACTGTTAAAGTGTTTTTTCTGTGTTTTCTTTTTTTTTTTTTTTTTTATGTTCGAACATCCAGATGTCGAACATTTGGTCTCGACCATGTAATGTTCGACATTTTGGATGTTCAAACATTTAACATAGACCCTTCTTAGCATGAAACCCATGTCAATGCAATCGTACCTTGTTCTGTAGGATGCTGACATTTGTGAAGTAAGTGACACCTGCTTTGCAGCTGTGGAGAGCACACTAACTTTGCCAGGTTACTCATCCCATCATATTTTTAGACCCCAAATGGAGGGCTGCAAAGCCACAGAAGCTGGAGTGTTAAACATTATCATACACATATGCACCTCCAGGCTGGCCAAACAGTATGATGTATGGGAGACATTAGGAGTGCAGTTAACAGTTGACAAAACACCTACTCAAGTCATAGCTAGCTACAGGCCTACAACCATGACTCTGGACACCCACCACACCTATTGGGACTTGCTGGAATCTGTCATTGCATCACACAAACCCGTTTAGCTAAAGTAAAGACTTTTAAACAGAAATGGCCCTCCCTTGGACCCGAACATGCTCCCCATTTAATGGAATAAGTAAATACAGCCTCAGACAGACACCCTTGCTTAGCTGTGCTTAACTAAGCTCAAATGGAAGCCATGGGGCTCCAATGTGCTTACATCAAGCATAACACACCCCTTTTTCATGTCAGCTGCTTCTCCTGCTTACACCACTGCCTTATAGCTCTTACATGGTTAGCTGCAGCCAGATAATGGTGTCCCATTTTGTGATTCAGTAAATTTTGCTCATTTGCATACCCCATTGCCTTAGTCCCTTGTTACATCACTACACCAGAGCCTTTCCCCTTAGCAACCAGTGTTACCTTTTATTGTTTTGATTCTGCATGCTACTCACTATAATGTCAAAATGCAGATTTCACTTAAGATTGTCTTTTCATATTATTTTTTTTTTTTGGCACAATCTCATTTGCATGCTGCTGCACTATGCTTTAATGGCCAAAATTGGCCAAAAAATTTAAACTTTGATTTTTATAATTTTTGGCCATTATCATGCCTAATGATTATAATACATGCCTTACTTTGAGCTGTCATGCCCCCGTTTTGATTTTTGCAGAAATGTACATGGTCAGTAACCGAATATATTTTTGCAACAGACACTGTGCTGGCACAGATGCTTGCCTGGTTACTGAATCGCTAATTCACCTCATTTGCATGGTTTTCACAAGCAAATGAGGTAATTAGCATTATTCAGTGGTGTCTGTGCTAGAATAGTGTTAGCAGGCTCATGCATGCCCCTAGCCTTGTTTACTGAATTGCTTGGCGGCCATATTCTGTGCAGAAGCTGCTGCACTATTCTGGCATGGAGAAATCACTTTATTGAATCCCGGGGAAAGTCTTGCAGTCACAGTCATCCAAGCCAGGCACAAGAAAGTTCTGAATAAATGAGCACAATCACACAAAAAATGTAATTTTTTTATACAACCAGGATGAAAGACTTTTATAAAAGTTAAACCATCATGCCAATTAGACAAAAACACAATAAGCTATCAACCAGTAATTCCCACCTTGGATGGGTTGAATTTAGCTTTCTGCTCCCACCTGAGTGCAAAAGAACCCTTCCAATGTAAAACAAACTGGCTTTACTTAAAGCTCAAGTCCAGCAACAAATGCTTTACAAGAGAAGTAAGAGTTCCTGCAATAACAAGAATCCTTGGAAATAAGTTCACTAACCCTGAGAAATATTCTCAACACAAAAACTTTGCAAAACTTTGAAATATTTTGGCAGACTCACTCAAATCAGCTTTTACAGTATCAGCGAAAGTTAGGAAATATCAGAATAGTGTTAAAACAACCTAAGAGCAGTGCAGTAACAAACAGATGGAGCTTCTTTAACAACTGCAGGCTGAAAAACAGTGATAAATTCAACAAGATAAATAAATGCAGCACATAGGCATTAAATATCACTGAGACAGTTAGAGAAAGTGAAAAAAGTATACTTATATCAGCCCTGTAGGTCCAGATGATTTTTAGCAGCATTCAAGTCTTGCAGACACAAGTGTCCAATCTAGGCACAATGACGCTTTGAATAAATTAGCCTATTTTGCAGCATTTTACCACACAGGGTCATTTATTTCTCTTTCTGAAAAAGGGGGATATAATATCCGCCCCCTCTTTCTTTAAATTATTGTTGCCACTAGTATGTTAGTAATGGAGTGTGGTTTTCTGTGTACCAGGCAGCTTCAAACATCACATGTGATGAGGAGGACTCAGTAAGTTGTGTGAAAGGTTAAATTAATCCTAAAAATGTGGCATACCTCAAAAAATAGGCACATCATGTCCAGTGGTGAATCAGACCTATGTATGATCTCCAAAAAAGGAGCAATAGAGAAGTCACATACAACCATAAGTGAGATAGAAAGAGTGGAAGGGATAAGAATACTGAACAGAACTAATTAAGAATTTGGTGAAAAAGTTCAGTCCCATACTATTTTGTAGACTGCTTACTGTCACTCAGAAAATAAGTCAACTGCAAGCAAATATATAACACAATGTAGGGAATGGAATATGACATTTTTACCAGATATCATTAGTGGCATTCTACATGTATGTCAACTTTTTATATCAAATGTTTTGTAAGAAGCATTTCCTGAAATGGTAGAAGACAAAGGAAAGCTAGGAATTTGTAATAGGAGGTAATGAATTGTTTCCTTGCTGTAATACAGACTGGCTAGTTTTGGTGAGGTGATGCCATTTAGATGATATTCCAGTAAGCATTACCTGCCTATATAGGAATATGTATAATTTTGCTAAATATCTTAATAAATTGTGTCTTTGATAACCATAGCTAAATATTTCATAAGGGAAGAAACAAAGCTTATAGAATTCCTGTTTGATAAACTGGAAGCTTGTTCACAACATTGTCATGTAAATGTTCTTTACATAATTATTATGCAGAGGTTATGAAGCTAAATTGAACAAGGGAGGACAGAAATTAAATGCGTTATTTGCAAAGAAGCTAACTCTGGGACTGTAGGCTATATTCATCTACTCACATCAAAGTATTTCTACTCCAGGAGTCTGGTAAAATGCCTTGTGATGTTTTATTATGGGCCAAGTAGAATCACCAAACATATTACGGGAGGTGAATATTCAATAAACTTTTGTAAAGATTAAGAGGTACAATAATTACATATTTTGATGGAAATATTACTGAGTACTGCATAAAGGAGGCAATAATTCCAAGGAAAAGGGTGAGAGCATTATCTGAATATTTTATTAAAAATAGTTCTATATCATCTATGTTTCTGAGTAGCTAGGCAAATTATGGACCAGCTGACAACATGTTTTAAGTAATCTATCTAGGCATGAACAATGCAAACATGTACCCAGCAAACTTTAGAACAGCATTACTAGTTCTGGTTTGTGTTGGGCATGACAGTAGTTCTAATTTTGCTGGGAACCACAGAAATAAAAAAAGTCTGCTCTGATTCTGTTTTACCTTATAATTGGGAATCATTTTTAAATTAAAAAGATGCATTATTATTTTTGGTAAAATAAGTATATTTATTATTAGTCATTTGTTCATACAAAGTGATATGAATGGTAATTCAAACCATGTTTGTGGATATTAAACAGCACAAAAGTAACTGACAGTTAAGCAATAACCGATTAGTAGGTGTGGGTATATTGATGATTTACCCACAGTTGATGTGGTTTGTTTATGAGTGTGAAGCCTGAGTGATTAAACAAAGCCAGATGCAGGCAAGTCCTCATATGCCCACACCCATGAGATGGTTATAGCTATTACACAATGACATTATTTAAGAAAGCAATAGCTTACTTTTTTAAATAATGTATTTGTATAATGGTGCTGTAGTGCTCCTTAACATTGTTTCCTTATTCTTCTGTGTTTGTTGATGTACTGCACATGCCTATGCGACTTACATTCCCACACTTGTACAGTACATCAGTGCTGTTGAAAACAAGCAGTGGAGAGAAGAACATCTGCATATATATATGTGTATGTATATATATATATATATATATATATATATATATATATATATATATATAGTTTAGAGGTACAACAGAGATGGGGCAAAGATGCAAGGAAAATCAGGTATGTTTCTTTAGTTTTGCAGAATGTACCTGATTTTCCTTTTATTTGCTCTTACTTCCATTCATTCCTCTCAACTTCTTTGCTCAAAAATTGTGGACAAAGGTCCCAAAATAGGGTCAAATTGTAAATGTTGCTCTTTTAAACTTAGAAAGCTGCTAGAATAACAAGATTTATACTATTGTGCATTGTCTGAAGGATATGAAGTCTAAAACTGAAATGCATGTCATTATTTAGTGAATTCACTCCTCAGTGATTTGTTAGAAAACCACACATTTTTTGAGGGGCAAACCAAAAATATGAAGCAAAGATCGGAACAGTTTGTGAAAATCTGGACAGGTGAGACATATGCCCCCATAACCTATACAAATAGAATAATGTCTGGTCACACTTCAAGAGATGGACTTTTTTCTATCAGTATACTCCTGTCTGGCATATACTTCTCAGAAGTACAGGCATGCACGGAAGGGCTGTGGCGGACTAAGTTTGCGGACGACTGCAAACTGGGTGCTATAATAGAGTCTCCGTCTGACATGGAGATCCTCCAGAAGGGCCTAAATGAGACTGATGCATGGTGTCAAAGCCATGGTCTCAAGCTAAATGCAAAAAAATGCTTAGTAATCCCCTTTGGAAAAAACAGAGTACCCGCAAACTACAACATAGGAGGTAATCCCCTGAAACCTGAAGAAGAAACAAGGGATCTAGGGACCCAAGTAGATAGTCAGCTTTCCTTTGATAACCATGTTGCCAAAGTGGTTAGAAAATCCTTCTATGTGACCCATCTGATCAAGAAAGGGTTCACATCAAGATCTAAGGATGTAATGGTGCCCCTCTACTCTTTCCTCATCAGACCCATTATTGAGTACAATGCCCCAATTGGAATGTACCTGGCTAGACATCTCCAGCAGCTGGTGAGACCACAGAGGTACCTAAACAAGAGGATTACTGGCCTCAAACAGTTGCCCTATGCAGCACAATTGAAAAAGCTAAGACTGTTCTCTGTTGCATACCGCTTTCTCAGAGGCGATCTCTGTCTAACGTACAGAGCCATGTCCAACCCAGAATTGTTGAACATGCTCCATCTTAGCAAAACCAAATATACTCGAGCTACATGCTCTAGGGATATAAACCTCAACACAACAATGAATAGAACATGCAAGAGGGATAGATTCCCTTCACAGAGACTTCCCTTACTATGGAACAGGGTCCCGATCTACATAAGACAGAGCCCCTCACTATCACTCTTCAAGAGGAACCTTGATGAGTGGATGGGTAACAGAAAGTTCACACCGGGGATCACACCAACAGCACTACTAGATAGGGGCCAAGCATACTAGCTGCTAGTACAAGGGTCTAGGGAACTACTAAAGGGGTGGTGGATACCGCACAACATGGCTGGGATAATATATGCCTTCGGGCAGATAGCCCAGTACCAACCTATGAACCTATGAACCTATATACTCAATTTACAACAGGCACGCTAGTTGGGCTTACCAATCAGCAGACAGACTTTTGAATAGAAGTGAGCTATCATTGTATAATTTTTCCTACTCTACTAACTTACTATTTTGTTAAATAGATACTAGGGTCTGATTACTTATAAAGAATAATGATGTGGTGAGAGTAAAAATGTATCTGTAAGAGCTGTAAAGTGTGTTTTATCCAGATTACATTTACACTTAGTAAAGTTAGAAGAATACTTTAATCTTCCCAGTTTACCTGAAAGTTAATTTGTTAGAAGTTGATACATTTAAATACATACAGCATTTGCAAAC
>NC_056739.1:362506299-362531299 GCF_019279795.1 Protopterus annectens
TGCACCTTAACACTTAAAATGTCTCAGAAGAGCTTTACCAATTAGTTAATTGTTTTTTTCCAAAAACATAATAATCCCCACTATTACCATCTCATTACTATCCACACCTCCATCATATCAGCGTACCTTAAAATGTTACATCATCTTACACTATCTGTTATCCTATAAAGCACACTACAGCATAATATATCCATTCTCTTCTTCCTAGTAATCTCTTAACGCATTGTTAATTAAAGCATGCTAATGTATATTCGTCATTATTACTGTTGTACTGCCATTAATGTCTGATTTGTTATACCAGCTGTTATGCTATTTACACTTAAGTTTGTATCCCATTTTTGTACTATATACTATTGTAAAACATTTCTTCCCTGGACTCCATTGAAAAAGGACTATCCCAGTTAACAAAGGGAAACTAAATATATAAATTAAATAAATAAAATGTAGCCTTAGAAAAGTCTCTTTTCAAAACTATTAGAAAGCAACAGGCTCCCATTAAATACTCTACAAATATAATAACCCTAGACAGCTGAATGATCAGTTGAGTTCAGTTGAAATATTTACTAACTGCACAGTCCTCTCTACCAAAGTCATGCTTATATGACCACTACTCCTGTCACATAATATATGATCCATATGAGATATGCTTCATAAGATAAGCTGCTGTAGAATTAATAATACACAATAAACTCATCCATTACTTACTTTTATTCATAATGAAAACATTTTTTTGTTTACAGCTATTGTTTCTCTGATTTACCGTTTCTACATTTCTAACATATGAACAATTTTTGTGAATGCTAATTTTACACTCTCTCACTTTACTTTTTTACTGGGTTTTCCATGAGTTTTCACATTCATAGTTATGCTAATGTACTTTAGTCTTTACTTCTTATTGCATCCTTTACCTTTCAGTAAATCACACTGATCCTTTTTGCTCTATTCCTTTAAGTTACTACTTCGTGTGTGGTGTCATATATCGTACAAAGTATCCTTAATTGCACCAGCAAATTTCTTACTTAGTTCATCATATTCCAGTCATCATGTTCTTCCTGAACATGTGATGTTACTGCTTTACCATCTATATCTTTGTGGTATCATACTTTAGTTATTCCTAAATGTTTTTCTCTCATTTCCTGGAGTGCCTGTGCCTTTTTGTCTTGCACTGCCATCTTACATTAATGCAGTATCAAGAATATTCTCTTTCATTGTTTGCTTTTGAACCCTCTGGGTAAATCTGACCCCATGTTATGACTGTAGTATTTTATCTTCTTAATCAACATTACATAAAGGATTGCCCAGGTCCATGTCTTATTTCTGTAAGATTCAAGTCAATAATGCTTTTAACATTTCCCTTTAACATATTTTATTTCCATTTGTTTCTTTTATCCTCCTTACATCCTGCTTTTATTGGTCGCAAGTTTACATCCCACCATGGATGGTTATTTCCTTTCATTTTTATTGCAAAGGAACTTCTTTTTTGTCTTCCAGTTCGTTATAATTGTTCATTCTTTCTCAGTTTTCTACAGAATGTCACACTTTGTCTTAAATCAATTGCCACACCATGTTGCATTGATTCTCTTCTCTTTTTTTAAAAAATATTTTAATCCTTGTATCACCATTTCACATTTGCTCATTTATTCATATTTGGTAGACACTCAGTATAAAACCTGCCGTACGTTAGCATTACTAGTTTTAACTCCCATAGCTTTCTTTTTAGATTTCTAGCATTACTCAGTAAAAAAAAAAAATCAAAACACCCATACCCCCTAATATATCTTCTTAGCTGTAGATTTTGTTAATTTTGGCCCAAATCCTTCATATACAATCATTATTAATCTAATGCATTTTTCAGATCATTAGTTAAGAAAAGGAGTACCACACTGTAGTAGGTGCAAGATACATTATATGTAAAAAACACATCACATCTTTACTTCACTTTTGTCCTCAAATTTTCTGTTAAATCTTAGTCCCTCTGTATTTGTTTTACTTTTTATGTGAGAAATTATAATTCCTTATTTTGGATTTTCTTCTTATATTTGCATTTAGGGCAGGTAGTATTTTTGAAAAGACTTCCTTGTGTCCAAAATGTTGATATGCTTTATTTGCTTCCCAGTACCTTGTTTGAAAAAAACTCAACAGTACCAACTGTTAGTATGGTCTATCCTTTTGTAACACATGTTGAACAGTTCACACTTTTCTCACAAAAGTGTACATGTTCTAGTACTTAGAACTTTGAATCCTTTAAATAGGTGTCATGTACTTCACTGAATTGTCTGATTAATGGGGGTTCATATTATAGTTGCTTATTTCTCCAAGATGTTCTGAAAATATGAGTTTTTCAGTATGTTTATTTCCCAAGCTAATCAATACATGCAGAAAATAACAAAAAATGACACATTGTGTTTGACTTTTCATCAACCTTGTCTACTGTAAACAACTTGTTATACTATGTCTTATCTCTCTATGATTATTGCCTGCTCAGTCTTGTTGCTTTGTCACTCCAAAATGAGCCTGAAAGGTGTCTATTTGGAATAGTTTTCTACATTGGTTAACAAATAAAAATAAAACATTGCAATTTTCATTTGGTCAACCACATAGCCATAATTTTAAATGGTATATACGAAGCATCTGTTCTTTCCTGGATATCAGTTTTAAAATGAACAAAAATATGTCTGAACCTAGTGTTTTATTGCTAATATATTTTTATCTTTCTCAATTGAGTCTGTTCTACATTTTGTCATATATATCCTATATCCCATATTTCTCTAATTCTCCCTTTTCTGCTTTATTAAATTGCTTCCATACATCATCTTATCTTGTCTAGTATACCTTGTTATTCTTAACAAATCTCTCACTATAACATTCCCATACACCTCATTTGATAACTATCACATAAACCTCCGTACCTAATTCCTCTCCTTACAATTTTCCCATACCTCATAGAATATCTGTTCACATTAACCTCCCTACAGTGACTTCAACTCTCTTGATTATCTCTCACTTCTACTACCATCTTTATACAATCACACTATCTTCCCTATATCCAACCCTTACTGAACTTGTATCCTTATACATACAGAGCAAAATTGCTATATTATGTCTTTCTATATCCTAATCTGCTCTGACAGAACTGTACAATTCTAACTACAGTTTGCTGACTGAACTGCTTATAATCTAAGCTGTCATTTAGCCACAAGAAAAATTGTTTAATGTCTAAAAATGTAGATATGTTTAGATATAATTATAAAATCCACTAATGTCTGCATTTTGTTCAAAAAATGCACATGTTGTTTGGTTATAACTGTAAAACATGTCATGTCTGTATATGACTTGGAGCTTTCCTCTCCAGGCCTCTGCTGAAAATGGGTTCCTGAGCCAGTTGGACTTTCACGGTCAGAAAATTTTAATAAAGAAAGAAAGAAATAAATATGTCTTTAGTTATGTGCATCCACAAAGATTCTAAATAGCATATTTTCTCACGAGTATGCATATTTCAGCACTTTTCTAAATGGAGTACTGTGTGTAAAAATGCTTTACGTTTTGGTAATCTGAATCAAACACCAAAATTAAGCTGTTAAAATAACTATAATCAATGTTTTGCTTTTCGAGAATGCTACATGTTTGGCTTTGGACACCTCATGCCATCTGTCCACCCGTAGTAATCATACTTACCACTTAATCGCCCATTTTCAATAGCCTGTAGCCTGTTGCCCTGGAGAAGCAACATCTGCAAGTTTGTGAAGTTTGCAAGTGATTCATCGGAGATTTTCTCAATTTGGTTATAAGATAGTCTTAGCTGTTTCAGGCTCTTAGGTAAGCCTATGGGAATTTCTGTCAATTTATTATTATTCATTAGCAGACCTATAAGCCTTATGCCAGAGAAAACATTCACACTTATGCCATCATTGGCAATTTCATTCTTATCTAGAATCAACCAATGAATCCGAGTGGCATTGCTAAAGACATTCTGAGGAAGATGCTTAATTTGGTTGTTCTGAAGATATAGATAAACAGTTCTTGGTGGCAGTTTCCTTGGCATCTCTTTTAACTTATTATGGTCACAGTATACTGCAGTGGGCCAGTGGACAGGGCAGTCACACTCTAATGGGCAGTCATCACTTCCTGTTCGTCTGTACCAACTAGAGTAGCTCCTGTCTTTGAGTGAGTAGACACTGGGCTCCCCAGCCAAATGGTCAAAGGACAATGGTATTCCACCGTAGTCATGATCATGGTCATAACAAACAATACATCCAAAAGTGAAAAGCCAAACAAAAATGACCCAGCTGTTGAGCTCCATGGTGATGGGTTTCTGAAAAAAGAAAGAAAAAAATACTAACACTGCATTTTTAGTCTAATAAAAATCATCCAAAAGAAAACATTTTGTATTGCCTAGTGTTTCTTGTTAAAAAGGAGAAAGAAGCTAACAGTGATGTTTATTTTGTTTCTACAACATTAACATGAAGTGGCTTGGTTTACCTTTTTTCTGCTCAGATGAGTGTGGTTTAATTTAGTTTTAACTAACATGGTTACTTCCTCTAAACAGTACTGTTATACACAAAATCATACATATGGAGGCTGCTAGAATTAAACCTTAGTCTGTGAGATGCAGCAAAGTAAATTACAGAATGCTATCCTAACTTCCATGCATCAGACAATGTCAAAGTCTACTTATCTGATTAGTAAGTTATTTATTTATTTGTCATTTATTTATCAGGAAAGTCAGACTGGGTCATATGGTACCCATTTTCAGTGGAAGCCTTGGGAGAATAGCTCCAGATACATATGGCTAACAGAATGAAAAACTAGACAGACATAGTAAAGTCATAACATTCAAGCACGAATATGAAAACAATACATTAGTTTGCCAGAATGTGAACTTAACAGACATAATAAAGTCATAGCATTCAAGCACAAAATTTGAAAAACTACACATTGGCTTGTCAGAATAAAATCTCAACTGACATAATAAAGTCATAGTGTTCATGCATAAATTGTACGAAAAGCCTGATAATAGGAAGATGCAGCAGTATTTACATAATCGATGATTATCCTAGCGATTATTAATATTCTAGAGGTCATGCAATATGGTAACAGATTATACTGGTGAAGGCATAGGATAGTATGAGTAGAAATGGGTAGGGTGTGATAGAGGGGATAGTAGGAATAAATGTGGAAAAGGTATAAGTGTAACCTCAGGGGATTATGGGTAGCGGAAGGGAGGGTAGGGTAAGTTAGTAGTGGGGACAGAGAAAGAGAGTAGTGGTAGAAAAAGGTATGAGTATCTCAGCCTGGACTCATACAGGAGGAAATCCAAGCTTTGTTGAAGAATTATTGTATAGATGTTTTGAAGGAGTGCAGCTTAGTAGCAGTTTTGATAGTTAAAGGAAGGGAGTTCCATAGTTTTGCCACAGAGCAAGAGTAAAGGCTTAGCCTGGGGTTTTGTTAGGTTTATAAGTTGTGAGGAGATGTTTATCTTCAGATCTGAAATGTTTATTTGGGATATAAAGGTTGATTTATGGGCTAAGAGCAGGACAAGATAGTGGGTTGTGGATGGTTTTGTACACCATGGTAAGTTGTACATAGTGGAGGTGGAGAGTGAGTTCAAGCCATCTTAGGGAATGTAGGGCTTTACAGTGATGAGGGGTTGCATTTATGACAAATGTGGCAATTTTCTTATAGCAGCTTTCTATTTTTTTCCTTAGCAAGGTCTGTAAGATAGCTAGAATAGGGGCCCCATATAACAGTGAGGGTAAGCGGTAGCTTTTGGCCAGGATAATTTTGGTAGCTGCTGTGAGGAAGTTTTTATTACTGTATAGTGTGCCTAGTTTTGGGGATTTTTTTTTAGAATGTTTTGTATTGTTGACTGAAAAGATCTTGAAGCTTGTTTTGTTGGAACTATGGGGTTTCTGGGTGAAGAGAAGGAGCTTTTTGTTTTGTTGAGTTCAGTAGGAGTTCAGCATTGGAGAGTCATGTTTCTATGGAAGATAAAGCTTGTTGTGTTATGTGTTGTAGGTGAGTTAATGTGTCTGATACACAGAAGGTTGTGGAGTCATCTGCATATTGGATTAGAGTGCCTTCACAGAAGGATGTATATGTTATTGATCAAAACATTAAGTCATAATGGGCCAAAAATGGATCCTTGAGGTACACATGTGGGGCTGATGTGATATGGGGTGTGATGCCTGTGCACTGGCCCATCAATCAAGGAGCCTCAATCCTCACCACTAACACCAATGAAAGGCGTCCACATTGGGAAGGATAACAAATACACACACACAGTAAAGTACAATTTCCCTTAAGAGCACACAGAGATCACAGTCAGTCTGGGGCTAGTTTCTCCCTTTCTCTCCAGATCCCCAGTAAGACTCCCCACTGGCACAGCAATAGAGTGAGGTCCTTAACCAGGGTCCCAAGCCAAGCCCTCATAGCACTTTCTCTGTCCAACCAGTGCTTTGTGTCCCTGCCCAAGTAGCTGACACATATGCACACACTTTGAGATATGATTTATATACAACCACACAGACACTCCTGGGTAAGCCTGGCACAGGTTCACTCGCTGTACCCCTTCTGTCCAGGCTATAAGGTAATAATCAGTGCCACCAGGACCCTTACTTATCGGCTACTAAATAGGCCCTTACAAAAGGGTGTCCAATTATTACTGTGCAATATTATTATCCAAATGATAAGTGTGATTGAGCAGCAAGGCTTGTTTAGAGTGGCTTTGTACAGTATTACTATATATATGCAATGTACTCTAGAGCTTAAATTACCTCTACACAAAACAGCCACAGTTGAGAGGTTTAAAAAAATATTTAATAATAATAATAAAAACACAAGACAATACTTCTTACTACACAGTGCTAGTCAAGAGTTCAGACACAAGAAAATGCTCAAAATAATATTGTAAAATAGTTCTGACATCAGTACAGAAAACAACTAGTCTAATCTTCCTATTTCCTCGCTATCTCTAAGAGAGACACTAAAGTCTAAGATCCTACTTACATACAGAGCACAAGGAGAGTGAGTGCTGGTGAGTTGGATGTTCCCAAGACAAATGCAAAATGTCCTCTCTCTCTCTCTGTCTCTGAGAAAGACCTTTAAATTAATAATACATCCTCCTGACTCATTTTTGCTTACATCATTCCTAACAATTCTCTGGTTCCAAGGCTGACAGAAACTCTACATTTACATTTCTTAGTAAGCTTGCACCTGGTCAGGAAACACAGCAAATAAAGACATTATATATGTAAAAGTTTAGCAATTAACTCTGGTCTCAAAACAATAGGAAGAATTCCTTCATCCAGACGTCTCGGATCTGAATTTTGAGATCAAAGAATTATACAATGCTTGACTTATCAGCTTTCCTCCAGCAGAGTACAATGTGGTTACATTTTTGAAGTTCAACATTTAACAAAGAGAACAAGCATGCAGCTTACCTTAATATTTACAAATGACAGAATTATCTACAAAATTGTATCTAGCTAGGCTGGCAGACTACACATATCTTCACATGGTAAGATAGAATCCTCTCATTTTACTGTTGCTGCCTGTCAGCTAGGTAGCTATAAAACCAATGAAGTGAGGAGGAGGATAGACCAATTCTGGAAAGTTCTTTAAGGGGGTTGGGGTGAGATACCATGTGAAATGCTTTTGACAAATCTAGACGTACTGTTGATATGTATGTGGTTGCCAGTGTCACAGGCTTTGGTGACAGAGTCAACAAATGTATTTGGTGACAATTTTAGAGCGTCAGGTTCAATTCCCCTTAAAAAATCTAGTGTGTTTAACCCCCCACTTCACCCTCAACTTAAAAATCTGAAAACTGTTATTGAAGCTGAGTTACGTACAAAATTTCCAGTCCTTTACATTTGTTTCTAACTTAGATGATAGGGATAAAAAATTATTAGATCATTTACGTTCTAATTCGAATATCCAAGTTATGGAAACCGATAAGGTGGGGGAGTTGTCATAATGGACAAAATTTCCTCTGACAGTAAAATGCATATTTTTCTTTCTGATGATATGAAATATAGCAATGTGTCCATTAACGAAATCAACATTTCCTACAAGCAGATTGATTTTGCATTGAAATATCTGTTTGATCAAGGTGTCATAGACTACGATACTTATCATTTTTTACATCATCCCAATCCTAGGGTATCCTTGATTTTCGGGATACCCAAAGTTCATAAAAACATAGATGATCCCCCACTTAGACTTATTGTTACTTCTGAGGGATCAAATATTTCCCCTATAGCTAAGTACTTAGACTGGAAATTGAAAGCATTATGGGGTGGTGAACTTCACATTCTTAAAGATTCTTGGGAATTCCTGAGCAGGGTTAAGCCTGAACATTTTTCACAGGATCTTATATTTACCACAGTTGATGTGGTTGACTTATTCTCGGTCATCCTTCATGATTTGGGCCTAACCTGGCTTGAAGAGGCCCTACGTACTAGACCTGGAGTTACTGAGAATGTCATTTTCCTGTGTAATGAACTTGCAGAACTTGTCTTGAAAAATATTTTTTTATTTTTCGCGGAGGAATATTATCGCCAGATAACTGGAGTAGCTATGGGGGCCAGTTGTGCCCCCACTTTTGCAGATATTATTGTGTCTGTGTGGGAACACAAATGTATACATTCTTGTATTTTTTCCCAATACTGAAATTTTTACTCCAGATTTCTGGACTTCATTTGTATTTTTTGGTTGGGGGGTGAACCCCTTTTAAGTAATTTCATTTCTTATCTTAATAGTACTACTGATTTTTTTAAGTTTACATATCAGGTCGGTGCTTCTATTGTCCACTGTTTAGATGTGACACTACACAAAATTGATTATGGTTTCAAATCCACTGTATTTCGAAAGTTCACTTTTTCCAACACTTACATCAGTTTCAACAGTTTGCATCCATTCTATCAGATTATTTTTTTGAATGTGATGTGCTGAAATGGATGTTGAATGGGGCTATCCTATCAAACTTATTAGTTCTATTCAACTGAGGTTACACTAGGAAGGACAACTACTTATAGACCCATTTTAGGTAATGGAACTACTTTTACCAACACACATGGGTCTCAGATTAATGATGAGACTGGTTACACTCGAGCATTTGTCACCAATTTTAGTGCCAATGCCTATTTCATCAAGAATATTGTGCTGAAAGAATGGGATAGGTTCTCAGCTTTTATGGATTTACCTAATTTGAAAGGTAACTCTATTAAAGTGGTGTTTAGGAAGGGGCAAAATATCAAAAATATACTTCAACTGGCAAGTCATGACAATGTTTTTGTACATAGAAAGAAAGGTACTTTTAATTGTGGTGCCTGCAATCAATGTTCATTTATTCACAACACAGAACAGGTATTTTTATCCTGTAGACAAAAAACTCTATTTGCTAAGAATTATATCAACTGTAATTCACATAGTTACCTGAGCCAGTTGTGATAGTTTCTATGTTGGCAAAACTGACAGACAACGTAAACGTAGAATATATGAACATATGAATGATGTCAGTAAATCAAATGTCAAAAACGCACTCTATAAACATACTTTGTCATGTACTAATGCTAAATTTTCTTTCTCTGTGCTAGAAACTGTCCCTAAAGAACTCAGGGGTGGGCCCTGGGAACACAAGTTGGCATATAGGGAGACCTATTGGCAGTTATTTTTGGAATCTAACAAACCACCTGGTCTTAATGACCATATTACATTGGTACCTTTACTCAAACTAAGGGCAGCTAAATTATAATTTATATACATTTTTATATTAATATGTATTGTTTTTATTGTCAGAATTTTTTATCAGATGATTACTTATTCTCAATATTTATTCAAATCACAATATCAATACTAATATAAATATTTTCAAATTAGTTTTTATAGCATTTCAACTGTTTTATATTTGATATATATATATATATATATATATATATATATATATATATATATATATATATATATTTCTTATTTATGTCAGGATCTTATATAAAACTGTTTTTGCATTGTCGCCTTACAGTTAGATGTTGCACGTTCGATTCTAAGTTAGAGCGTCTTCTGTGTGGCGACATGCATGAATGGGCATTCCTTCATTGAAGGTTGTGCGTTAGGCCCAGCAAACCAGCACGTAAAAATCTACTGCCAATCATTAGCAGACTGGAGTTCCACTGTGGCGTCCCCTAACTGGGAAAAGCTGAAAGACGCAAACAAACATATTCATTTTTCAATAGTGTATTGTACTATTAATATATTGTAAGAATTCTTGAAAATGTTTTAACCTTAGATTTTTTACTGTGTTTTTAGACTTGTGTTTTTAATTTCTCGATTAACAATTAACTCGTTTAATTGATTTGTGCATAAATTGACTCTTTCAGTGTCATTTCTTTTTTCTGAAGAAGTCTGAGGGTTACTTGGATGAAAATGCGTGTATTGACTATTGTTGTGGCGTTAATAAATCAATCTATTTACCAGCAGCTAGTTTTGAGCCTCTCGTGTCCAGTATTTTGGATTGTTGGTTTATTCGTTCTGGACTGTGACTTGGCTACATTGTAAGCAATGGTGAATCAGTGTCAGCTCTCTTCTTTTCTGAAATAAAGACAATGGAGAACAATTTCACACCTCTCGGTCTTGTTTACAGCAGCCTCAGCTCCTGACTACAAATGGCTCTTTGTCTGTGGTATGTCAAGGAGGGGTAGACAAATTCCTATGTCATTTATCTGAGAAGGTAAGCTTAAAAAAGTGGGTGGTCTTTTTCTTCATTTGATACCACAGTGAGGAAATGAAAGTTGTATAAAGTACAAGCAGGTTTCAGGTAGCTACACAGTACTGGAATCATAATGTAGGGAGAAAAGCAACCTAAGAGTTGAGTTACACTGTAGGAGAAGGTAGAGTTGTCTTTTAATTAAGATGCTAATAGGGAATGCTATTGCCTCTGTAACAAGCTTTAGATATTCTGGTGGGAGGTTATTTGCTGAGGTTGATCAAAGTTACACGTTTTGTAGTAGTTTTTTACTGAGATGATGGGATGGACTGAAAAGGAAGCTGGGCATGGTTTGGCTTTTTGTTATGAGTGAGGGGTTGTTTGTGGGTGTTTAATGTGTCGAGTGAGTAGAGGTTAGTATCGGGGGTATTAGTAGAAGTAGTGAGTTAGTGTGGATGAGTTGGATTTACTTTTAGGTTGGATATAGACTCTATAAAGTATGTGTTGAATTTGGTGGCTGTTTGAAGAGATGGTATACTGGGTTATGGATTGGGATTCTTTTTATTTCCTTGATTGAGTAGTGATGTTACACAGGACCAGGATTTCTTAGTGTTTTTGTGGTTATCTTGAATATAGAAATAGTATGATTTTTTATCATGCAATATTTGTCTTTTTGTTTGATTGCAGAGTTGTCTGAGTAACTAAAGATTTATGTCACTTTTATTTTTTAGCCAGGCAGTCCATGCTTTGTCACTGTCTTTCATTAGAATTTTACATGATTTGGTGAGACATGGGACATGGTTATTTTCTATTCCTTTTGTTCGCTGAGGGGCTAGGGAGTTAAGAACACTTAAGAAGGTGCTGTTGAAATGTTCAATTGCATCATTAAGGGGAAGTCTTTTTAGGATGAACCAGTCTATAGCTTTTAGGGATTCATTAAATACCTATTTGCTGAATTTTTGTAAGTTATATATAGTTTTGAACTTGTGTTGCTTTGTGAATTGAGTTATAGTCCTGTTAATATAGGTTGGTAGGTGGTCACTTAAGGGGTCAAGGAGTGCGCCTGAGGATGTAAAGTTAGAATGGTTTGAGACTAGTATCCAGTCCAGGGTGGAGTGTTGAATGTTATTTTTGCTATATCTGGTAGGAGCATAGCCACAGAGGTTTATATTGTTTGTTGGGTGGCATGAGGTTAGTGTCTGTCAGTCAATGTTAACATCGCCTAAGATAAATAAGTAGGCACACCTAGAGAGAAGTACTTACTAACATTTGTGGAATTAGGATGCTTAAGCCTCCATAGATAAGTTTCCTTTTGTTTTTTTCTGTTTTAATTTCCTTTGTATCTTTTACCGGAGCCTACACTCATCATATCAACACCTTTGTGTTTCTGTACGTTACCCTTCTAGTTTTTGTTAGTGTCTATACTCGCAGAAAAAAGATGGAGCTTTACTGCAATACATTTAGTGAGGTCATTGAGAGCTAAGCTGTAAAGCGAAAACGCCAAGAATGCAGCAATGATTTACAAGGCATTCTGCAAACTGTTACATGATCATAGTCCATACTACCTATATCTGTTGTGTCATCTCTTCCCTTTATCAGTTCAATTTTTCTTGCAATGGGTTCCTAAAAGTTCAAATATTATACCATAAAACAGCAGGCTGTCAAGATGTTTGTTATGCCATGATCACTTTTTTTTTTTTTTTTTTTTTTTTTTTTTTTTAATAATGTGCCATGACAGATCCAAGATCATTAGTCTTTCAGCCTTTATGAATGCTTTTAAAACATTCTGGGTAAAAACATTCACCTTCATCGGTTATGGCTACTGTAAAATAATTTATTCCCCACACTGAGACTGATAAACTTCAAGGCATGGGGTTGGAGATTACCAGCACTGCAATATTCTCAGAGCAGTGGAGTGGACACATACAACACACACACACACACACACACACACACACACACACACACACACACACACACACACACACACACACACCTATTCTCCTTCACTCTGCAGGTTGGAAGACATAATTCTCTAACACTTATCAAAAGCAATCTTCAGATTTAGAGAACTACATTGTTTCTGACAAATCATATGTGCCTCTGAAAGGATCACAGAATTTTGCATCATCGGTGTTTCCCTTCTGCTTATGCCACTTTATTACTTCTTGGCATAGTGTGACAGCTAACTGATGTTACATTTTTTAACTATTTATTTTATAACATCAGGTTATAATTGCTGGCATGATTTCATTATTTTATCTTTCTGCATTTATAAGTTAACTTATTTACTGTGCCACCTGGTCTGGACATTTGGCTTTTACTTTCAATGATTTTCCTTTTTCTTTTTTCTTCTGACTTGGATAATGTTTTGGACATCCTTACTCATTAATGTGTTCACTATATTTTCCCCTTTGAAATATTATTCTCACATCCTGCTGTCCATGTCCACCAGGTAGGTGGAAAAGCAGTAGACCTTGATACACCTTTTCTGCAAAGAATGTCACCATCTGGAAAACAGAAACCTTGCATTTGCCATTTTGTATTGATTTAATAATGTGAAACAGTTCCCTTAGTACTGTACAAATTTGTACCTTTATGGTTAGAGAAATGAAAAAAAAAATTCTGGCTGGCTACTTAAAGTAGAATTCAAGTGACTGTAGATAGTGAAAAATGCTTCTGCCAGAGTGTAGGCTTGACTGTCACATTCGGCTTATTATCACTCTACTTTCAAAAGGTTTTTATTGGTAAGCACTATACTTAAAGGCCATCTGACTGAAGGTATGCTCTACTTAACAAAAAAAAAAAAAAAAAAAGCTGATGAAAGTACGCTCTGTCAAGTGGAAAGACAGCGTGCATGTAACAAAACATATGCATACATTCAGTAAATGAATATACAGTGAGAAAAGGAAAAGAACATGTCTCAGAAGTTGATACTAAAGTACTATACTTAAAATAAATGAGTGTGCCATTTTGTAAATTAAATAAAAACTATATTTCCAGTAAAGGGTGAAGACATCAAAGAAATTGTGCAAATAAAACGTTACATTCTTGTTGGTGTTTAAAATGGGAAACCTATTGCTTGTTGCAGACCAGTTAAACAACACTCAAAAAATGCTTTGAAATGACGACTGATATCTGATTTGATCAACACCTCTAGTGTTGGAGTTGGCTAAGTCTCACAAGGAGTGTCATGTTAGAGTTTAAGAAGAAGGAAAAGGTGACCTTGTTTTGTCTGCTTTCTCCATCGTTTCCAAGTTTATGGTATCCAGGAGTTTGTGTGTGTGTGTGTGTGTGTGTGTGTGTGTGTGTGTGTGTGTGTGTGTGTGTGTGTGTGTGTGTGTGTGTGTGTGTGTGTGTGTATAGAGCTGGGGATCTCAGGGATTGCTTCCATGTCCCAGGTGAGGATTTTTTTTGTGTGCTTTACAACCTTGTTACCTCACATGTGACCCCACAATGTTTTAGATATTTAAGGTTCATTATTTGCATACTAATTAAAAGAGACAGTTATTCATAGCAAAGCCATTTAAAATATAAATCACTGTGCTCCAAGTCCAACTCCTCCTTTTCCTTAATTACTTAGCAAACAGTCTTGCAATATTTCCAAATATCAGTTTTTAAACTGGGCTAACCTCTAAGTGACTAGGTTTGGAAAGATGTATAACAGCAGTTTGTCTGTTTTAAGAAAAGCACAAGACAAAAAAAACGGCTGGACTCGTGGAAGCCAAGAGAAAACCATGTTATGAAAACATGTCTGGCCAGGAAGGCAGTACCTGCCAAGACCGTCTAATCTGCTTGGTTTGACTGAGGACTTTTTTTTGTCATCAGCGAAACAGCATCTGACTAACATTCTCTTAAAGCATTGAAAAAATATAAAAAAATGTACTCTTGTCTAGTTTTGATGTCCTGAAACCAAGATAGCATTTTTCCCTCCAACACTAATCTGTACTGGATTCAAAAGTGTATTTAATCATTGTCTGACCTTATAGACAGTGTGATGAAAAAATGTAACAATGAAATGGTCACCCTTTGCAGTTGGTCAGCTTTGCTGGAGAAGAAGCTTCTCAACATATTTTTTGATAGCATAGTCTGGAAGAGATTAACATAAAAAACATGAATGCTCAGATGACGAGGGACAGCTGGATCTGATTACCATACCTTTAGTGGCAAGACACACAACTTCACAAGTCACATAATACGTTTTGCTTTTGAATTTATCCTCATATCCTCAGATATGCACATCTGTGTTCTGCATTTTAGCAATGAGGAAGTTTGAGCATGAGGTTCTGCTTCCATTAAGAAAGAGCTAATGATAATACCACCAGTAGCCTTTTAAAAATGTCAGTACCAACTGCAGATATCTGGAAAATAATATAAACTTCCATTTAAATGTGTTTTTTTTTCTATAAATGCGTGAGTAGTGTGTTGAAGTCTGCTTCTTAGAAAAAATAATCCGTATACAAATGTGGAAGTCCTGGTCTGAAGAATTCAGCAATATGGAAATCACTGTTGAAAGTATTAAGCAGGCTGAAAGTGAAAATCTGTATAAAGCTGCTTTCTACCTTTCAATATGAACAGGGCCATTCTAAATTAGTGTCAGGCATTTTTGTGCATATGCATGTAGCATATGTGCACATTTAAATCCAGTACAAAAACACGTACGAGACCTCCCCATAATGGGTCAGACTTGTTGAAAAACATATCTGACAAAAATGCAACTAATGTTACTCTCAACACATTTTTTGCATGCATGCATGCACCCCCCCCTTACACACAGACACATACACCATTGCCTTAATCTACATATTTGCAAAACTAAGGTAAAAGGACAAACACCATGCAAAAACTAAAAAAAAATAGCTCATACAACAGTAATCTGCTTCACTAGAGCCACATAAAGTTAAAAGCATTGTGGGACTTGTATATCTGTGGTAGGGGAGGTTTCATTGCTGCAATTACGATTCAGCAAACAGTACATGTCATGTACATGAAGTTGTGTGGTAAATTTTCTAGGATGAAAATATATTATTTTGCTTTCTGTCTATTTGAAAGACCTCAGTACAGTGTATCAAGGGGATTGTGACAAAAGACAAGAATTCAAGAAATAGAATCATAAACTGTTGACTGATTTAGTGCATTCTTATAAGTTCTTGCCGTTAATGGAAATGGGGGATAATAGTAGGTGGTATCTTGGAATGAAGCGGTTATTGTGCTAGTGATTTTAGGAGAAGGTTATAGGACTTCTGTCATTCCAACATCTCAACACACCTGGCAACTGAAATAGAAAACTGGCAGTTTTGTACTACTGTGTGAATGCACACTTTTCTACATAAGCCCTGTACTATATCATTCCTTCAACATTAAATCATGCCTTTTGTACACTCTTCCCATGTTGTCATGCAATAAGTTAATAGTAGAGCCTCTTTCTATCTTTCCTTTGCCATGTTTAATGCCATCAAGTAAATCTTAAATGTGATCAAACACATTTTCCACTGTAACCTAGACGGCGGCCCTTATCATTTGTGTAATTTCTGGTAAGCTCTGAATCTGAAATGCCATTTCTATAAATCATGTTTACCATTTCAAAATCTGTATTGTCTATCTGGATCATGATTCATATGCATCACGGTTTCTTATACATTTAAATACTTTGCTTTCCTTTTAGACATTTGAGTTTTATTCACATACTCAATAAACTTGTTTAAAGTTCCTTTAATTCTTCTCGTTTCCAGGTGCAGTCAGCAGCTTTCTAATTTGGTTGACCTAAACTTAAAATGGACATTCCCATCAGGATTCTGTGTACAACCCTTACTATAGCTGTATGGGCATCATCGGCTTTGTCTTCAGTCACTGTGATGCTGCTTATACTGTTATGGTGAATTGTTTGATTTCTAACCAAGATACTAATGGCCAACCTGGCACTAAGAACATTAAAGCATATCATGAGCAAGATGGAGGCTAGCACTTGTCACAGAAGCCATTTCTACACTGTAAAGAAATGGAATGTGATATATACTTATGAGAAACTTCTGAAATTTTTTGTGCAAAAGGGAATAGAGGTGATCTAGTCAACAGACAACCTTTTGATACATCAGAGTTTCTCAAGCATCAGTCTAGCAGTTACCTGCTTCATCAGAAACCTAAATATTTTCTTCCTTCACCTTTCACTAACCTCCTTCACTTTACCACTAGCTTATACCTCATATTGCCCTTCAGAACTACAATTTTCTTAAATTATTACTCTCTTCTAACTATTATCCTTACACTCACAACTCTATCAGTCAAGTTAGCTTTTACTTTAATTACATTATTCAAATATACCTGTATCAGATTTTGTTGTATATACTACATACTGTGACATTTTTTTGGTATTCTTGTTCTTTTAAGAGAGAGTTCAGGAGAATAAATTGTATTTTTCCTGTGTGAGAGCTGTCTTTCTACCTTTTGGAGATCCACCTAACCATGTACAGGTCAATTTGGAGCTATTTCAGCTCATTATATGTGCATGTTGCTTGATATGCCATGTGGAGATCAGCCTGAGTGACCCTATCAAAGAAGTTCACAAACAGCACAAGACAGCATCTACCTCAGACAAAGGCAAACTGCTGGGGGTTGAGTCTAATATGATTTTTGATATTATAGTTAATTAGGTCAGTTACAATAAGTTCTGTAACTTTGCAAAAAGGCCATTAGACTGGTAGGTCTGTAATTTCTAGGGTCAATGGTGGGTCTGCCCTTGTGTAGTGACATCAAAACAACTGTGCACTACAAATCCCTTAGCTAGGTTTTGGTTAAAAATATTGAGGAGTTGGGTCAATCAGTGCCTGTTTATCACTTATTAGGCAACCAGGTATGTTGTTAGATCCAATGGATGAGGTGTTCTTCATTTTGGAGAGTACTTTCAGTACACGTTATTTGGTGATGACTGGTGGCTTGATTCTATTTGGAATAACTGGGCTTGGAATAGATGTTTCTGGAGTGAAGACAATGCACACGGTATGACAGTGGAAATATATGTCATTGTATAACAATATACAGCACAGTTTAATGTCTTTTGTCATTTTAAATACTATATTCCAGATAAGTTAAGACTGCGGTGGTGGTGCTGCGGTAGCATTGTCGCCTCACAGTTAGATGTTGCATGTTCGATTCTCAGTTAGAGTGTCTTCTGTGTGTCGACATGTGTGAATGGGCATTCCTTCATTGAAGGTTGTGCATTAGACCCGGCAAGCCAGCATGTAAAAATCTACTGCTAATCATTAGCAGACCGGAGTTCTGCTGTGGCGACCCCTAACCGGGAAAAGCTGAAAGACAGTTTATTCCACATAAGTTAAGACAATCAAAATGGGTATTTTATAATTATGACATCATCAAGAATTTTTAAGGAATTTTTAAAGGACAGGAGTAATGCACTGCCCTATCCGAGTACTGATTCAAAACTTATACAGAAATAAGATTAATTTATAACTAAATCTTCCAGCAAGAATATGTTTAAAACTCACTGTGTGGATAATACCTAACATTTGCCTGCTGACTGATTATGAGATATAACAGTGAAGAAAATACCCTGGTTGTTATTTGAACTGATAAGAAGCCAAGGCAGTTGGATGAACCACATGACTAAAACTGTCACAATGAGTAGCACATGGAAGAGTTTCAAGTAATTTTGTGTTTGCATTTTCCCTAACCAAAGCTGCAAATAGGCAAGACTGCTTGGCACCCCTTTCTGTGTTAGAAAGTCCAAGAATTTATACATGACAAAGAAAAAAGCACATTTAACTCCATAAATAATCCTAAAAGACAGCAGCTTGACTGAAAGTAAAATTAATATGAATTTGATATTACAATGAATGTCATATGTATAAATAACAGTAAAAAAATATGCTTTATCTTTGCTTTCTTAGGGGTTCCCTTGTTGACAATGGATAATTTACAGAGGCAGGACTTGGCACTGCATTAAACACATTTGAATAGATTTCCAGCTTCAAAGATCATTTCCCTGAGTTTCAAAGGGGTGAGCCTGTCAGTAACACACTGGATAAAGTCTGAAGTATTATGCCGGCTGTTTATAGTAATCCCATTTGTGGTGTAGAATAACACTGAAACCTGAAAATTAATGGCAGTGAGTTGTCATTAAGAAGTGTTGACACTATGCATCTAGTGCTGGTACAGGACTTCGTCTGTAGTCCTAGACTGTCCATAACAAACACCATTTTCACTCTCAGTTATGCTCATGCACTTGGAAACAGAACATCCTATGCAAAGGGTGAATAAACTAGTCTTCATAACAGAGGCAGTGTGCTATGGGTGCTGTGGTCAAAAGAGGTGTTGGCTTCTCAGTTGATCACCACTTCATGGTGAGTGAAGTTAGATAAGCAGGGCAGTGATTAGACAGACCCTGGAAACCCAAACATACAGTATGGGTGTTCAAGAAACATCTAACCAGTGCTCTCTTCCTGTGAGAGACTGACTCCTACTTCTAGAGGGGGGAGCCACTCCTATGTATCAGAGGAATATGGTGGGGTGAATTATGAGTTGTTTCTGCTCATTTACTCAACTGTTGATGAGGCAGCAAGGAGTTCTGTCCAAATGGTGGTCAGTATTTATTATTAATGCAACTCTAGGGCATGCTGGTGAACAGCAGAGGAGGGGGAAGCCATGAAGTTTAATAAAAATGTCTTCCCATGCATTGTTAACAGGAGGATAACCACCAAACAGAAGTCTCAGTTATTAGAAGAGTTTGAAAAACTGGAACACCAATGATAGGACATAAACACTCCAAGTATGTGTTAAAATGTTCCAGCAGAAGGCAAGAAGCCGAGGTACCAAAACATGTAATAATTAAAGAAGTCTATGTCCTATCAGTGTTGTTCCAGTTTGTGTTCCTGTTCATTGATGTGGTTTGGAGTTTTGCTGATACTTATGTTTGTATGAGTTAGAAGAATTTGTCAAGATCATGGAGAATGACAATTAGATGGCCTCATATAGGTTCTGGCAAATCATCTGGCAACTCATAAAGATTGGGAGGTCCGAATGGAGAGATGATAAGTTAGCAAGTAAAGGAGAATATTATTGCTGAAATTTAATTAATCATCAAGTCTTGTTGAGTACTTTGGCAAGGTGGACCCTGTTTTTCACAAAATCGCACCAAGACAACACTGATATATAGACTGTATTTATATAGCATATATCATGGACAGAAGTAGGTTAAAAATTAAAAAAAGATAGCTGGGTACACAAGACCCCAGATAAAAAAGTGCCAAATCTTGGTAGGCACACTGGTGTCAGGACTGGAAAAGATGACAGCATAGAATCTTCAAAATACATTCCTACAATGGGGCTAGGCCAGGCCCAGGGGGGAGGATGTCCCCGCTGTTGTAGAAGGAAGTAGTAGTCCACAAAAATCACAAAAACTGATAGGCCAAAGAAGAGCCATAAAAGCAATAAAGTGGACTGTTGAGAATAAGAAAGAAATTATGTATTGTTACTATTATGCAAAAAGCCCAAAATTTCCAGACACAAGTTATACAAAACAATTAAGAGAGAAATTAGAGGAAAGAAAACATATTCTACAAGAAAAACTGTCAGAAACTTCAAACAAAAATCTGTATTCATTAATACAACAGATGTGTGAAAAACACTATATAGAGCAAGGGTTCTATATTAGAACACCGAACATTCAAAATGTCGAGTGTTCTAATATCGAACCCTAGCAATCGAAAAAAAAAATTGAACATTCGGAACAGCAAATTTTTTCCTAGGGAAAAAATTTGCTTTTCGAAAACACATACACACAACACAAGCACACCAAACAAACAGCAATCCACACGCATACACCTAAACTCTTACACCTAAACCTACACTAAACTATACATACACCACTAACTATCCACATACCTTAACCCAAGCCCTAACCCTAAGGTCCGTCACTATCACACAGTCACCTCACCCGTGCTCTAACCCTAACCCACACGTCCACACAATCGCACACTTACCTGATCCACTCCCTAACCCTAACTCACCTAACCCACCCTAACACACATGTCCACACAATCGCACACTTACCTGAACCCGACCCGTAACTTTCCACCAGAGCGCTGAAAATACTGAAGCAACAGAAATGGACAACCAAATTCTTTCCCTATGAAGGAATTCGGTTTCCTGTTACTTCGATATTTTCAACGTTCGCTGAAAACGGGTCGATATTAGAACACTCGACATTTCAAATGTTCAGTGTTCTAATATAGTCCCTAGAGCAAGAAACTTTTATCTATTTGGAAAAAGAAGCATTTGAGGAAGTACAAACATATAAACAACAAAACTTAGAGATTTTTGAAAAGTATAAAAAAGAAATATGGACATGGAAAAGAAAGATAGATTTGATATGGTGCAATATTTATGTAAAGGAGAAAGTCAATGAAGTTATGGAGTGCCTGCAAAGTGAAGGATCTGGTGTTGAAGGTCTAACACAGGTTATATCACAGCATGATGGAGTGAGTCCCCAAAGTAAGGAGAAGAAGAAAGATCAGGAGACATCTGAAGAAGAAATATAGACACGGGAAAGAAAAACAGATTTAATAAGGGGTAATATTTATGCAAACAAGAAAGCAAAACTAACCAATGGAAACAAAGCAGCACCAGCGATATTTGAAGCAAAATACAGGCAAAGTAATCTGGACATGGAAAACTTTACAATATAAAAAAATAAGAAGACAAATAGAAAAAGCAGAAAAGAAGATAAGTAATGGAGAAGTTAAAGAAATAGAAACTGAGGTTATGGAATGCATGCGAAGTGAAGGATTCAGTGTTGCAAATCTAAATCAGAAAGCACCACGATGGATAGAGCAATGGATATCCAAGTAAAGAGGAAACCAGCAGAACGGGAAGCAATTGGTCAAGTGCCATATGAAGACATTTTGGGGTCTTCCATAGGAAATCAGTACAAATGTTCACTTGAAGCTGGACAGCAAGGGAAGGAAGAGGAAACTGTGGAAACTGATGCAGTCAATGTTGAGGAGTGACAGGCCAGTGAATTCCCGTATGACAGAGCAATGGATGACACAGGATGAAATTGAAGAGAATGTGCCACAGGAAGATGCTATAGAACTTTCTATAGAATGCCCACAGGAAATGGAAAACAAAAAATGTGCCCTCAGTTTAGAAGAAAATGAAGAAAAGTTGCTTGATTTAATACACAGAGATATATATATATATATATATATATATTAAGATCAATGAAAGAAATAGAATGCAGAAGGTCAATAAAACCAAAAAGTCAGAAGTTTGATAAAGAAAATGAACACAGTAATTAGGACTGTCCATAAAGATCCATGCAATATAACAGAAGTAAACAGGATATATTACTGCGCAGCTAAATTAATAACTGATAAAGTTCTACCACAAAAACACAGGATAGTGAGGGAAAGGAAGGGGAGAAACTGAATACCATCATGGGAGCATTGAATAGAGAAAACTATGAAGCAATTAAGACAAGAAGTGTCACTGTTAGGAGAATATAGAAGAGGGAACAGATCAGCAAAAACACTGAGAAAGATAGATATGACAAAAGCAATGTGCAGTATTAGAACAGACCAGATATATCATGCACTATAATGCAAATAACAAACTAAAAATCTCAGCACAGACAGAAAATTTTAGAAGATACACAGAATATAAAGGAAAAGTACAAAAGATAAAATTTACTGATGACCCAAAAAGTTTTATAGAGAATTGGAAAATAAGGTAAAAGGAATTGAAAGATCACCAAAAAAAAGAAGAAATAGATACCTTTTGGAGAAGTATCCTGTGGAACATAGCAAAGATTTTAAATAGATAGAAGAAGTAAAAGAAAGAATAAGAAGTTTAAAGGTACAGGATATGAATTGGGATGAAGTAACAGCCAGAGAGATTGAAACAAAGTTAAGAAACACCTCTAACTGGAAAACTCAAGGCCCAGATTCAGTATCTAGCTTTTGGTTAAAAATATTAACATATTTGCATGAATATTTAGCCATAAGTAAGAACTATTTATATGTACACTTGAGTGAACCTGCAAGCTACCCTAAAAATAATAGGCCAATAACTTGCCTTCCGATGACATATAAACTATACATTGGAAATGATGCTGACAGAGTTTATAGTCACTTAGAAGAAAAGTCAATTATGCCAGTAGAACAAAAGGCCAATAAAAGAAAGTCATATGGAACAATGGATCATTTGTTGTTAAATAAAGTCATAGTGGAGAACTGTAAAAAAGGGCAGAATCTAAGTATGACATGGATTGACTGCAAAAAAAATTTGATAGTATCCCACATTCATGGATAAAAGAGTGCTTAAAAAGGTATAATATACACCTTACACTGAAAGACTACATTACAGTGACCATGAAACAGTGGCAGACCACTTTGCAATTAAGCCATGATAAAGGAAAAATTATTATCCCCGGGGTAAAAATTCAAAGGGGGATGTTCCAGGGTGACTGTCACTGCTGCTATTCTGTCATGCCTTTAACCCATTAAGCTGTCTACTTAGGCCATGGCTACAATTTGCCTATTGAAAACAGCAAAGTGTAAAGACTTCTCATCTTCTCTTTGTCAATGATTTAAAACTGTATAGTTCATCAGATGAGGAAATGAAAATACAACTGTCAAAAGTTTTTCAGATGATAAAAGAATGTCATTTGGTCTTGATAAATGTACAAATGCAGCCTTTACAGCAGAGAAACTGCAGCACCAGGAAAACATCAGTTTGGGACAAGAATGTGATATAAAAGAACTCTTGCAAGAGGAAGTGTGTAAATATTTGGGGACTGATGAAGGATCAGCAGTAAAACATGAACAAATGTGAATAAAACTTAGTAAGGAATACTTTATTAGACTTAAATTAATCCTGAAAACAGAGTTGACATCTAGGAACAAAATCCAAGCTACAAACCAATTTGCTCTTCCTGTCCTAACTTACAGTTTTGGACTGATTGACTGGCCCCAAAACATGTTCGATAGATTAGATAGGATGCTTCATGCTCACCAAATGATTTATAAAAATCAGTGTATACCAAGATTATATATTCCCTGATCTGAAAGAGGGATGGACCTCCTTGAAAATGATTATATGTATAGATCTGCAATCATGAGACTCCACACATATCTGCTGACCTCACAAGACCCAAACATAGTGAAAGTTTTGAAACATGAGGATAATATATCAAAGATGACTTCTCTGCTTAATCTAGCAGAAGCATATCAGTTTCAAGCAGGAATGGAAATCAAAACAGAAATAGGCAGCAACTGAAGGTGCTAAAAACAAAAGAAAGAATATAAGGTGAAGGACCAGATGAGAAGGCAAGAAATATGGGAAATGCATAAATATAGTTGCAAGGATAAAAACCTTCTGGAAGAACCTCATGTTGATCAGGAACAAATGCAGGAATGGTTAAGGAGAGGCAAATTCAAACCAAGAGATGAAAGGTTGATATTGGCAGCCCAAGTTAGTGGGCTATGAACACGCAGGTTTACAAAGTCCATTGAATATGTGGGAGAAACAGACAAATGTAGGTTTTGTAAAACCAAATTGGAAACAGTCACACGCCTTGTTGCTGGTTGTGATGTACTAATGAGAGAAGGACTATATAGTGAAAGGCATAATAATGTGGCAAGACTGTTGCACTGTGGACTGTGCAAACATTATGGTTTTGAAGTGGCTGAAAAACACTAGAAACATGAGCTACAAAGCATCATAGAAAATTATGAAGTTTACATCACATGGGATCACCCATTTCCAACAGTTCAAAAGATAAATGCTAGAAAATCAGATATAGTAGTCCATGAAAATAAGTCAAAAAGTAGCATTGATCACTAAAATCACCATACCTAGTGACTACATTGTCTTGCGTACAGAGAGACACAAAGTCATAAAATATCAGGATCTACAGGCAGAAATGAGAACAATGTGGAAGAAAAATACCCAGACAGTTCCAATAGTAGTGGGACCAATGGATCTCATAAAATAAAATCTAATATTGCATTTAGATATGTTACCAATACATGTAACCCCATACAAATTGCACAAGGAGTCATGACTGGGCACATTGTGGGTGCTGCAAAGAGCATTTTGGCTGACATCAAAGATTGAAACAATACTAATTTCATGAACTTTAATTGTACTTTAACTTAGGAATGGGGTCCATTCCTGTCATGGTATTAGAAACCCAAATGATTTGGAGAAATTGGAAGGGCATTACTCTGGGTATTCTCAGCAAGGATGGAAAAATGCTGTCCTTAACTAAGAATATTGTTAGGA